>NC_051273.1:38418076-38607003 GCF_015220745.1 Sebastes umbrosus
TAGTGATATGGAGGAGTGACATTGAGGAGCAAGGAAGAGTGACATGGAGGTGTGACATGGAGGAGTGAATTGTAGGAGTGACATGGAGGAGTGAAATGGAGGAGTGACATAGAGGAGTGACATGGAGGAGTTACATTGAGGAGCAAGGAAGAGTGACATGGAGGAGTGACATGGAGGAGTGACATGGAGGAATGAAATGGAGGATCGACATGGAGGAGTGACATGTAGGAGTGACATGGAGGAGTGACAAGGAGTAGCGACATGGAAGAAGGACATGGAGGAGTGAATTTAAGGATGGAGACATGGAGAAGTGAAATGTAGGAGTGACATGGAGGAGTAACATGTAGGAGTGACATTGACGAGCAACATGGAGAGCAACATGGAAAAGTGACATGGAGGAGTGACATTGAGTAGTGACGTGGAGGAGCGAATAGAGGAGTGACATAGAGGAATGACATGGAGGAGCGACGTGGAGCAGCAAGAAGGAGTGACATGTAGGAGTGATATGGAGGAGTGACTTGGAGGAGCTTCATGGAGGAGCTTCATATAGGAGTGACATGGAGGAGTGACATGGAGGATCGACATGGAGGAGTGACATGGAGAAGCAACACAGAGGCTCAACATATAGGAGTAATATTGAGGAGTGACATTGAATGGCGACATGGAGGCTCAACATGGAGGAGTGACAGAGGAGAGATATGGAGGAGTGACATGGAGGAGTATCATTGAAGGGCGACATGGAGGCTCAACATGGAGGATTGACATAGAGGAGTGATGTGGAGGAGCGACATGGAGTGACATGGAGGAGCGACATGGAGGAGTGACATAGAGGAGTGACATGGAGGACTGACATTGAGGAGCAAGGAAGAGTGACATGGAGGAGTGACATGGATGAGTGACATGTTGGAGTGATATGTAGGAGTGACATGGAGGATTGACATGGAGGAGTGACATGGAGTAGTGATATGGAGAAGTGACATTGAGGAGCAAGGAAGAGTGACATGGAGGAGTGACATGTAGGAGCTTCATGGACGAGTGACATGGAGGAGTGACATGTAGGAGTGACATGGAGGATCGACATGGAGGAGTGACATGGAGGAGTGACATGGAGGAGTGACAAGGAGTAGCGACATGTAAGACGGACATGGAGGATTGAATTTAAGGATCGTCATGGAGGAGTTACATGGAGAAGCGACATGGAGGCTCAACATGGAGGAGTGACAGAGGAGTGAATTGGAGGAGTGACATGGAGGAGTATCATTGAAGGGAGTCATGGAGGCTCAACATGGAGGAGTGACATAGAGGAGTTATGTGGAGGAGCGACATGGAGGAGTGACGTGGAGGAGCGACATGGAGGAGTGACATAGAGGAGTGACATGTAGGATTGACTTTGAGGAGCAAGGAAGAGTGACATGGAGGAGTGACATGGATGAGTGACATGTTGGAGTGATATGTAGGAGTGACATGGAGGATTGACATGGAGGAGTGACATGGAGGATCGACATGGAGTGACATAGAGGAGTGATGTGGAGGAGCGACATGGCGGAGTGACATCGAGGAGTGACATGGAGGAATGACATGGAGGATTGAAATTGCGGAGTAACATGGAGGAGAGAGAAGGAGGAGTGACATGGAGGAGTGATATGGAGGAGTGACATTGAGGAGCGACATGGAGGCTCAATATGTAGGCGTGACATGGTGGAGTGAAATGGAAAATCAAAATGGAGGAGTGACGTGATATGGAGCATTGAAATGGAGGAGTGACATAGAGGAGTGAGTTGGAGGAGCGAAATAGAGGAGTGATATAGAGGAGTTACATGGAAGAACGAGGTGGAGCAGCAAGAAGGGGTCACATGGAGGAGTGACATAGAGGAGTGACATGGAGGATTGTCATTAAGGAGCAAGGAAGAATGACATGGAGGAGTGCCATGTAGGAATGACATTTAGGAGTGACATGGAGGATCGACATAGAGGAGTGACCTGGAGAAGTGATATTGAGGAGCAACACGGAGGGTCAACATGTAGGAGTGATATTGAGGAGTGACATTGAAGGGCGACATGGAGGCTCAACATGGAGGAGTAACATAGAGGAGTGACATGGAGTGACAGGGAGGAGTGACATGGAGGAGTGACATAGAGGAGTGACATGGAGGAGCGACGTGGAAATGCAAGAAGGAGTGACATGAAGGCGTGACATAGAGGAGCGACATGGAGGAGTGACATGGAGGAGTGACATGGAGGAGCGACATGGATGAGTGATATAGAGGAGTGATGTGGATAAGCGACATTGAGGAGTGAGAAGGAGGAGTGACATGGAGGAGCGACATGGAGGAGCAATATGGATGAGCAAAATGGAGGAGTGACATGGAGGAGTGACATGAAGGAGGAGTGACATGGAGGAGTGACATAGAGGAGTGATGTGGAGGAGCGACATGGAGGAGTGACATAGAGGAGTGACATGGAGGAGTGACATTGAGGAGCAAGGAAGAGTGACATAGAGGAGTGACATGGACGAGCTTCATGGAATAGTGACATGGAGGAGTGACATGTAGGAGTGACATGGAGGATTGACATGGAGGAGTGACATGGAGAAGTGATATGGAGGAGTGAGAAGGAGGAGTGACTTGGAGGAGTGACATGGAGGAGTGACATGGAGGAGCTTCATGGAGGAGTGATATGTAGGAGTGACATGGAGTATCGACATGGAGGATAGACATGGAGGAGTGATATGGAGGAGTGACATAGAGGAGTGACATGGAGGAGTGACATTGAGGAGCAAGGAAGAGTGACATGGAGGAGTGACATGGAGGATCGACATGGAGGAGTGACATGGAGGAGTGACATGGAGGAGCGACATTTAGGAGCGATATGGAGGAGCGAAATGGAGGAGTGACATGGAGGATTGACATGAAGGAGGAGTGACATGGAGGATCGACATGGAGGAGCGACATTGAGGAGTGATATAGAGAAGTGACATGGAGGAGTGACATGGAGGAGCTTCATGGAGGAGTGACATGGAGGAGTTCCATGTAGGAGTGACATGGAGGATCGACATGGAGGAGTGACATGGAGTAGTGATATGGAGGAGTGAGAAGGAGGAGTGACATGGAGGAGTGACATGGAGGAGTGACATTGAGGAGTGACATGGAGGAATGACATTGAGGAGCAAGGAAGAGTGACATGGAAGAGTGACATGGAGGAGCTTCATGGAGGAGTGACATCAAGGAGTGACTTGTAGTAGTGACATAGAGGAGTGACATGGAGGAGTGACATGGAGGAGTGACATGGAGGAGTGATAAGGAGTAGCGACATGGAAGACGGACATGGAGGAGTGAATTTAAGGATCGTCATGGAGGAGTGACATGTAGAAGCAACACGGAGGCTCAACATATAGGAGTTATATTGAGGAGTGACATTGAAGGGCGACATGGAGGCTCAACATGGAGGAGTGACATAGAGGAGTGACATGGAGGAGTGACATGGAGGAGTATCATTTAAGGGCGACATGGAGGCTCAACATGGAGGAGTGACATAGAGGAGTGACATGGAGGAGAGACATTGAGGAGCAAGGAAGAGTGACATGGAGGAGTTACATGGAGGAGTGACATGTTGGAGTGATATGTAGGAGTGACATGGAGGATTGACATGGAGGAGTTACATGGAGGATCGACATGGAGGAGTGACATAGAGGAGTGATGTGCAGTAGCGACAGGGAGGAGTGACATGGAGGAGTGACATGGAGGAGTGACATTGAGGAGCGACATGAAGGCTCAACATCTAGGAGTATTATTGAGGAGTGACGTGATATGGAGGAGCGAAATAGAGGAGTGATATAGAGGAGTTACATGGAAGAGCTAAGTGGAGCAGCATGAAGGAGTCACATGGAGGAGCGACGTGGAGCAGCAAGAAGGAGTCACATGGAGGAGCGACGTGGAGCAGCCAGAAGGAGTGACATGGAGGAGTGACATGGATGAGAGACATGGAAGAGTGACATGGAGGAGTGACATAGAGGAGTGACGAGGAAGACTGACATGGAGGATTGACATAGAGGAGTGATGTGGAGGAGCGACATGGAGGAGTGACGAGGAGGAGTGACATGGAGGAGTTTCATTGAGGAGTGACATGGATGAGAGACATGGAAGAGTGACATGGAGGAGTGACATAGAGGAGTGACGAGGAAGACTGACATGGAGGAGTGACATAGAGGAGTGATGTGGAGGGGCGACATGGAGGAGTGACATGGAGGAGCGACATGGAGGAGTGACATAGAGAAGTGACATGGAGGAGTGACATTGAGGAGCAAGGATGAGTGACATGGAGGAGTGACATGTTGGCGTGATATGTAGGAGTGACATGGAGGAGCGACATGGAGGAGTGACATGTAGGAATGACATGGAGGAGCAACAAGGAGGAGTGACATGGAGGAGCGACATGGAGGATTGATATGGAGGAGTGAAATGGAGGAGCGACATGGAGGAGTGACATCGAGGAGCGACATGGAGGAGTTACATTGAGGAGTCACAGGAAGGAGTGACATGGAGGAGCGACATTCTGGAGTGACATGGAGGAGTGACATGGAGGAGCAAGGATGAGCGACATGGTGGATCGACATGGAGTGACATGGATTAGCAACTTGGAAGAGTGACATGGAGGATCGACATGGAGAAGCGACATGGAGGAGCGTCATGGAGGAGCAACATTGAGGAACAAACTTGAAGGACTGACATGGAGATTAGACATGGATGACTGACATTGAGGATCGACATGGAGAACGGACATGGAGGAATTACATTCTGGAGTTAAATTCTGGAGTGACATTCTGGAGTGTCATGGAGGAGCGACATTCTGGAGTGACATGGAAGAACGACATGGAGGAGTGATATGGAGGAGCAAGGAGGAGTGACATGGAGTGACATGGAAGACAGGGAGGAGTGACATGGAGGAGCGACATGGAGGTGTTAAATAGCGGATCAACATGGAGGAGTGACATGGAAGAGGGACATGGTGGAGTGATATTCTGGAGTTACATTCTGGAGTGATATTCTGGAGTGACATGTAGAAACGTCATTCTGGAATGACATGGAGGAGCAACAGGGAGGAGTTATATGGATGATCAAGGAGGAGCGACATGGACGATCGACATGGATTAGTCACATGGAGCATTGACATGAAGGAACAATATGGAGCAGTGATATGGTAAAATTGGAGGAGTTACATGGAGTATAGACATGGAAGATCGACATGGAGGATCATCATGGAAAAGTAACATGGATGAGTGACAAGAGGAGCATCATGGAGGAGCAACATGGAGGATCGACATGGAGGAGCGACGTGGAGGAGCAACATTGAGGAGCGACATGGAGGCCTTACATGGAGGATCAACATGGATGGCTGACATTGACATGTCAATACATGGAGAAAGGACATGGAGGAGTGACATGGAGGAGTGACATTCTGGAGTTAAATTTTGGAGTGACATTCCGGAGTGACATGTAGAAGCGACATTCTGGAGTGACATGGAGGAGATATATGGAGGAGCAAGGAGGAGCGACATGGAGGATCAACATGGAGTAGTGACATGGAGGAGCGACAATGAGGAGTGACATGGAAGACATGGAGGAGTGACATGGAGGAACAACATGGAGTATCTACATGGAGGATCGACATGGAGGATGGACATGGAGGAGTGACTTTCTGGAGTTAAATTCCGGCGTGACATACTGGAGTGACATTGAGGAGCGACATTCTGGAGTGACATGGAGGAGCAACATGGAGGAGTGACATGGAGTAGTGACATGGTGGATCGAAATAGAGGATTGACATGTAGGAGGGACATGGAGGAGTTACATTGAGGAGCGACATGGAGGAGTGACCGGGAGGAGTGACATTCTGGAGTGACATTCTGGAGGGACATTCTGGAGCGACATGGAGGAGCGACATGGAGGAGGTACATGAGGGAGTGACGTGGAAGACATGGAGGAGTGACATGGAGTAGCAACATGGAGGAGTGACATGGAGGAGTGACAAGGAGGAGCGACATGAAGGAGTAACAAGTAGGAGCAACATGGTGGAGTGTCATGTAGGATCAACATGGAGGAGTGACATGGAGGAGTGACATGGTAGAAATGGAGGAGTGACATGGAGGAGATACGTGGAAGATAGACATGGAGGATCGACATGGAGGAATAACATGGAGTGACAAGGAGGAGTAACAAGGAGGAGTGACATTGGATAGCGACATGGAAGAGCTACATGGAGGAGCGACATCGCGGAGTGACATGGGGGACTGACATGGAAGATCGACATGGAGGATCAACATAAAGGTTCTACATGGATGAGTGACATGGAGTAGCAATATGGAGGATCAACAAGGACGATCGACATGGAGCAATGCCATGGAGGAGTGTCAAGGAGAAGCGACATGGAGGAGTGACATGGAGGAATGACAAGAGGAGCGTCATGGAGGAGCAACATTGAGGAGCAAATATGAAGGACTGACATGGAGATTAGACATGGATGACTGACATTGAGGATCGACATGGAGAAAGGACATGGAGGAGTTACATTCTGGAGTTAAATTCTTGAGTGACACTCTGGAGTGACATGGATGAGGGTCATGGAGGAGTGACATTTTGGAGTTACATTTTGGAGGCACATTCTGGAGTGACATGGAGGAGTGATATGGAGGAGCAAGGAGGAGCAACATGGAGGATAAACATAGAGTAGTGACATGAAGGAGCGACACGGAGGAGTGACATTCTGGAGGGACATTCTGGAGTGACACGGAGGAGCGACATGGAGGAGGTACATGGGGGAGTGACATGGAAGACATGGAGGAGTGATATGGAGGAACAACATGGAGTATCGACATGGAAGATTGACATGGATCAGTTTCATGGAGGAGTGACAAGGAGGAGTCTAATGGTGGGGTAACATTGAGGAGCGACATTGAGGACTGACATGCAGGATCGACATAGAGACAAGGAGGATCGACATGGAGGATTGACACTGAGGAAGGATATGGAGGAGTGACATTCTGGAGTTAAATTCTGGAGTGTCATTCTGGAGTGACATTGAGGAGCAACATTCTGGAGTGACATGGAGGAGCAACATGGAGGAGAGATATGAAGGAGCAAGGAGGAGCAACATGGAGGAATGACATGGAAGTGAGACATGGAGGAGTGAAATGGTGGAGAGACATGGAAGATCGACAAGGATGATCATCATGGAGGAGTAACATGGAGTAACAAGAGGAGTGTCATGGAGGAGTAACATGGAGTACCGACATGGAGGAGCGACGTGGAGGATTGAAATGGAGAAAAGATATGGGGGAGTGACATTCTGGAGTTAAATTTTGGAGTGACATTCTGGAGTGACATTGCGGAGTGACATGGAGGAGTTACATAGAGGAGTGATATGGAGGAGCAAGGAGGAGCGACATGGAGGATAAACATAGGGGACTGACTAGGAGGACTGACATTCTGGAGTGACAAGGAGGAGCGAAATGGAGGATCGAGATGGAGGAGTGACATGGAGGAGAAACATAGTAGAGTTACATGGAGGAGCTACATGAGGAGCAACATCACGTAGCGATTTGGAGGACAGACATGGAGGAATGACATTCTGGAGGGACATGGAGGAGCGACATATTGGAGTGAAATGGAGGAGCGACATTCTGGAGTGACATGGAAGACATGGAGCAGTGACATGGTGCATCAGCATGGAGGATCGAAATGGAGGATCGACATGGAGGTGCGACATCGAGCAGTGACATGGAAGTGTGACATGGAGGAGAGACATTGAGGATCAACATGGAGGAGTGACATGTAGTAGCGACATGGCGGAATGACATGGAGGAGTGACATGGAGGATTGACATGGAGGAGTTACATAGAGGTTTGACGTGGAAGAAAGGGAGGAGTGACATGGAGGAGCGACATGGAGGAGCGAAATAGAGAATTGACATGGAGGAGTGACATAGAGGAGTGACATGGAGGAGTGAAATTCTGGAGTGACATGGAGGAGGGACATGGAGGAGTAACTTGGAGGATCTAAATGGAGGAGTGACATGGAGGAGTGACATGGAGGATTGACATGGAGGAATGACACAGAGGATCGAAATAGAGGAGTGACAGAAAGGAGTGACATTGAAGACAGGGAGGAGTGACATGTAGGAGCGACATGGAGGACTGACATGGAAGATCAACATGGAGGAGTGACATGGAGGATTGACAAGGAGGAGTGACAGTGACATTGAAGACAGGGAGGAGTGGTATGGAGGATCGACATGGAGGAGCGACATTGAGAAGAGACATGGAGGACTGACATGAAAGATCAACATTTAGGAGTGACATTGAGGAGTGACATTGTAGACTCGGAGGAGTGACATGGAAGAGAGACATGGAAGATTGACATTGTGGACAGACATGTAGGAGTGGCATGGTAGACATAGAGGAGTGACATGGAGGAGAGACATGGAGGATTGACATTGAGGATCGACATGGAGTGACATGAAGGAGTGACATGGAAGTGTGACGTGGAAGAAAGGGAGAAGTGACATGGAGGAGCGACATGGAGGAGCGAAATAGAGGATCGACATGGAGGAGTGAAATTCTGGAGTGATATGGAGATGCGATATGGAGGAGGGACATGGAGGAGTCACTTGGAGGATCTAAATGGCGGAGTGACATAGAGGAACGACATGGAGGATCAACATTGAGGAGCGACCTTGAGGAGCGACATGGAGGAGTGACATGCAGGATCGACATGGAGCAGTGACATGGAGGAGATACATTGAGTAGAGACATTCTGGAGTGACATGGAGGAGCGACATGGATGAGTGATATTGAGGAGCACAGAGGAGCAACACGGAGGATCGACATTGAGGAGTGACATGAAGGAGCGACACGGAGGAGTGACATGGATGATTGACATTGACTAGTTACATGGAGGACTGACTAGTAGGAGCGACATGGAGTAGTGACAGGGAGGAGTGACAATCTGGAGAGACATTCTGGAGATAAATTCTGGAGTGACATCGAGGAGCACCATGAAGGACCTAACTGGAGGAACGACATGGAGGAGTTAAATGGGGGAGTGACATGGAAGACATGGAGAAGTGAAATGGAGGACCAACATGGAGGATCGACATGGAGGATCGACACGGTGGAGTGATATGGAAGACATGGAGGAGTTACATGGAGGATCGAAATTGATTAGTGACATGGAGGAGCGACAAGGAGGAGCGACATGGAGGAGTAACATGAAGGATCTACATGGAGGAGCGACATGGAGGAGTGAGATGGGGGAGTGACATGGAAGACAGAGGAGTGACATGGAGGAGCAACATGGAGTATCGACATGGAGGATCAACATGAAGGAGTGACTTGGAGGAGCGACATTCTGGAGTTTCATGGAGGAGTGAAATAGAGGAGTGACATGGAGGACCGACATGGAGGATCGACATGGAGGAGCAACATTGCGGAGCGACATGGAGGACTGACAACAAGGAAGTACATGCTGGAGTGACATGGTGGAGTGACATTCTGGAGTGACATGAAGGAGTGACATTCTTTAGTAACATTGAGGACATTCTGGAGTTAAATCTGGATTTACATGGAGGAGCGACATTCTGGAGTGACATGGATGAGCGACATGGTGGAGTGATATGGATTAGCAAGGTGTCGACATGTGTCAACATGGAAGACATGGAGGAGTGACATGGAGGATCGACATTGAGCAGTGACATGGAGGAGTGACAAAGAGGAGCGACATGGAGGAGTCATATGGAGGAGTGACATTTTGGGGGGACATTCTGGAGGGACATTCTGGAGTGACATTGATGACAGATATGGAGGATTGACATAGAGGAGTAACATGAAGCATCTACATGGAGGAGGTACATAGGGGAATGACATGGAAGACATGGAGAAGTGAAATGGAGGAGCAACATCGAGGATCGACATGGAGGATCGACATGAAGTAGTGACATGGAGGAGTGACATGGAGGAGCAACATGGAGGATCGACATGGAGGAGCAACAAGGTGGATCGACCTGGAGGAGTGACATGGAGGAATGACATGGTGAAGATGGAGGAGTGATATGGAGGAGAGACATGGAAGATCGACATGGAGGATAGACATGGAGGAGTGACATGGAGGATCGACATGGAAGAGTGACATGGAGGAGCGACACGGTGGAGTGACATGGAAGATATGGAGGATTGACATGGAGGATTGACATTGAGTAGTGACATGGAAGAGCGACATGGAGGAGCTACATAGAGGAGCTACATCGCGGAGCGACATGGAAGACTGACAACGAGGAGGTACATTCTGGAGGGACATGGTGGAGCGACATTCTGGAGTGACATGGAGGAGCGACATGGAAGATCGACATGGAGGAGTAACATGTAGGATCTAAATAGAGGAGTGACATGAAGGATCGACATGGAGGAGTGACATTCTGGAGTTAAATCTGTATTGACATTCTGGAGTGACATGGAGGAGTGACATGGAGGAGCGACATGGAGGAGGGACATGGAGGAGTTACAATCTGGAGTTAAATTCTGGAGTGACATTCTGGAGTTAAATCTGGATTGACATTCTGGAGTGACATGGAAGAGCGACATACTGGAGTTACATGGAGGAATGACATGGAGGAGTGATATGGAGGAACAAGGAACTGCGACATGGAGGATCGACATTGAGTAGTGACATGGAGGAGTGACAAGGAGGAGCGACACGGAGGAATAACATGAAGGATCTACATGGAGGAACGACATGGAGGATTGAGAGGAGTGACATGGAGGAGCAACATGACATGGAGGAGCAACATGGAGTATCGACCTGGAGGATCAACATGACGGAGTGACTTGGAGGAGTGACATGGAGGAGTGATATGGAGGAGCGACATGAAGGATCGAAATGGAGGAGTGACATGGAGGATCGTCATGGAAGAGTGACAGGGAGGAGCGAAATGGAAGAGCGACATGGAGGAGCTACATGGAGGAGCTACATGGAGGAGCGACATGGAAGACTGACAACGAGGAGGTACATTCTGGAGGGACATGGTGGAGCGACATGGAGGAGCGACATGGAAGATCGACATGGAGGAGTAACATGTAGGATCTAAATGGAGGAGTGACATGAAGGATCGACATGGAGGAGCGATATGGAGGATCAACAAGGAGGAGTCGACATGGAGTATTGACCAGGAAAACTGACATGGATTCTACAGTTAAATTCTGAGGTGAAATTCTGGAGTAAAATGTAGGATCTACATGGAGGAGTGACATTGAGGATCGACATGTAGGAGCGACATAGAAGATCGACATGGAGGAGTGTCAAGGTTGATCAACATAGAGTAGTGACATGGAAAAGTGACATGGTAGAGATGAAGGAGAGACATGGAAGATCGACATGGAGAATCGACATGGTGGAGCGAATTTCTGGAGTGACATGGAGGAGCGCCATTCTGGAGTGACATGGAGGAGCGACATCGAAGATCGACATGGAGGAGTAACATGTACGATCTAAATGGAGGAGTGACATGAAGATCGACATGGAGGAGCGATATGGAGGATCAACAAGGAGGAGTCGACATTGAGTATTGACAAGGAGGACTGACATGGAGGAGTGACATTCTACAGTTAAATTCTGGTGTGAAATTCTGGAGTGACATGTAGGATTTACATGGACGAGTAACATGGAGGATCGACATGGAGGAGCGACATAGAGGATCGACATGGAGGAGTGTCAAGTTTGATCGACATGGAGGAGTGACATGGAGGAGTGACATGGAGGAGTGACATGGAGGAGTGACATGGAGGAGAGATATGGAAGATCGACATGGAGGAGTGACATTCTGGAGTTAAATCTGGATTGACATGGAGGAGCGACATTCTGGAATTAAATCTGTATTGACATGGAGGAGCGACATTCTGTAGTGACATGGAGGAGCGACATGGTGGAGTGATATGGAGGAGCAAGGAGGAGCCACAGGGAGGATCGACATGTGTCGACATGGAAGACATGGAGGAGTGACATGGAGGATTGACATGGAGGATCGACATGGAGGATCTACATGGAGGATTTACATGGAGGTCTGACATGGAAGACATGGAGGTGTGACCGAGGGGCGACATGGAGGTCTGAAATAGCGGATCGACATGGAGGAGGTATATGGAGGAGTGAAATTCTGGAGTGACTTTCTGGAGGGACATTCTGTAGTGACATGGAGGTATCAACATGGAGGAGTGACAAGGAGGAGTGATATGGAGGATCAACATAGAGGATTGACATGGAGGAGGGACATGGAGGAGCAGCATTCTGGGGTGACATGGAGGAGATACATGGAGGAGTGATATGGAGGAGCAGGGATGAGAGGATCGACATGGAATAGTCACATGGAGGAGCAAAACGGAGGAGTGACATGGAACACATGGTGGAGTGACATTGAGGATCGACATTGAGGATCGAAATGGAAGATCTACATGAAACAGTGACATGGAGGAGTGAAATGGAAGTGTGACATGGCGGAGTGACATGGAGGAGTAAAATAGAGGATTGACGTGGAAGACAGGAGTGACATGGAGGAGGGAAATAGAGGATCAACATTGAGGAGCTACATGAAGGAGCGACATCACGGAGCAACTTGGAGGTCTGACAACGAATGGGTACATTCTGGAGGGACAGGGTGGAGCAACATTCTGGATTGACATGGAAGATAGACATGGAGGAGTAATATGTAGGATCTCAATGGAGGAGTGACATGGAGGATTGACATGGAGGAGCGATATGGAGGAGCTATATGGAGGAGCGACATGGAGGACTGACATGGAGGAGTGAAATGGAAGACAGGGAGGTGTGACATGGAGGGTCGACATGGAGGAGTAACATGGAGGAGGAATATGGAGGAGTGACATTCTGGAGTGACTTTCAGGAGGGACATTCTGGAGTGACATGGAGCTATCAACATTGAGTAGTGACATGGAGGAGTGACAAAAAGGAGCGACACGGAGGAGAGACATGGACGAGGAGGATCGAAATGGATGATCGACATTGTGCAGTGACATGGAGGATTGACATGGAAGTGTGACATGGAGGATTGACATGGAGGATCGACATGGAGGAGCGACATGGAGGAGCGACATGGAGTACTGACATGGAGGAGTGACATCCTACAGTTAAATTCTGGAGTGAAATTCTGCAGTGACATGTAGGATCTACATGGAGGATTGACATGGAGGATCGACATGGAGGAGCGACATAGAGGATCGACATGGAGGAGTGTCAAGGTTGATTGACATGGAGAAGTGACATGGAGGAGTGACATGGTAGAGATGGAGGAGTGACATGGAGGAGAGACATGGAAGATCGACATGGAGGAGCGACATTCTGGAGTTAAATCTGGATTGACATGGAGGAGCGACATTCTGGAGTGACATGGAGGAGCAACATGGTGGAGTTATATGGATGAGCAAGTAGGAGCAACATGGAGGATCAACATGTGTCGACATGGAAGACATGGAGGAGTGACATGGAGTAGCGACATGGAGGAGTGACATGGTGGAGCAACATGGAGGATTGAAATGGAGGATCGATGTGGAGGAGTAACAAGGAGGAGCGACATGGAGGATCGAAATGGAGGAGCGACATCAAGCAGTGACATGGAGGAGTGACATTCAGGAGTTAAATCTGGAGTGATATTCTGGAGTGACATGGAGGAGCGACATTCTGGAGTGACATGGAGTAACGACATGGTGGAGTGATATGGAGGAGCAAGGAGGAGCCACATGGAGGATCGACATGTGTCGACATGGAAGACATGGAGGAGTGACATGGAGGATCGACATAGAGGATCGACATGGAGCAGCGACATGGAGGAGTGACATGGAGAAGCGACGTTCTGGAGTTAAATTCTGGAGAGACATTCCGGAGTGACATGGAGGCGCGGCATTCTGGGATGACATGGAGGAGATACATGGAGGAGTTATATGGAGGAGCACGGATGAGAGACATAGAGGATGGACATGGAATAGTCACATGGAGGAGCAACACGAGGAGTGACATGGAACACATGGTGGAGTGACATTGAGGATCGACATTGAGGATCGAAATGGAGGATCGACATGAAACAGTGACATGGAGGAGTGACATGGAAGTGTGTCATGGAGGAGTGACATGGAGGATCGACATGGAGGAGTTACATGGAGGAGCGACATGGCACAGTGACATGGAGGAGCGACATGGCGGAGTGACATGGAGGAGTAACATGGAACATGGAGTATTAACGTGGAAGACAGGGAGGAGGACTGACATGGAGGATCAACATGGAGGAGTGACATGGAATAGGGACATGGAGGAGTAACATTCTGGAGTTAAATTCTGGAGTGACATTCTGGAGTGACATGGAGGAGCGACATTCTGGAGTGCCATAAAGGGGCGACATTGAAGATCGAAATGGAGGAGTAACATGTTGGATCCACATGGAGGAATGACATGGAGGATCGACATGGAGGAGCGACATGGAGGAGCAAGGATGAGGGACATGGTGGATCGACATGGAGGAGTGACATGGAGTAGCAAGTTGGAGGAGTGACATGGAGGATCGACATGGAGAAGCAACATGGAGGAGCGACATGGAGGATCTACATGGAGGAGCAACATGGAGGATCGACATGGAGGAGTGACATGGAGGAGGAAGGAGGAGCGACATGGAGGAGTGACATGGAGGATCAACATGGAAGAGTGACTTAGAGGAGCGAAATGGAGGAGTGACATGGAGGAGCACCAAGGAGGAGTGAAATGCATGATAGACATGGAGAAGTGACATGGATGATCGACACGGAGGAGCGACATGGAGGATTGAGATGGAGTAGCGACATGGAGGAGCAACATGGAGGAGTGACATGGGGGAGCGACAAGGAGGAGTGACATGGATGATCGACATGGAGGAGCGACATGGAGGATTGATATGGAGTAGTGACATGGAGGAGCGACATGGAGGAGTGACACCGAGGAGCAACAAGGAGGAGTGACATGGATGATCGACATGGAGGAGTGACATGGATGATTGAAATCGAGGAGCGACAAGGAGGAGCGACATGGAGGAGCGACATGGAGGATAGACATGGAGGATTGACATGGAGGAGCGACATGGAGGAGTGACATGTAGGATCGACATGCAGGGGTGACATGGAGGCGTGACATGGAGGAGTGTCATGGAAGACAAGGATTAGTGACATGGAGGAGTGACATGGATGATTGACATGGAGTAGCAAGGATAAGCGACATGGAGGATCTACATGGAGGAGTGATATGGAGGATTGACATTGAGGAGTGACAAGAAGAAGTGACATGGAGGAGTGACATGGAGGATTGACATGGAGGAGTGACATGGAGGAGTGAAATGGAGGATCGACATGCAGGAGTGACATGGAGGAGTGACATCTCCATGTGTCATGGAAGACATGGAGTAGTGACATGGAGGAGTGACATTGAGGTGTCACAGGAAGGAGGGACATAGAGGAGCAACATTCTGGAGTGACATGGAGGAGTGACATGGAGGAGCAAGGATGAGGGACATGGTGGATCGACATGGAGGAGTGACATGGAGTAGCATGTTGGAGGAGTGGCATGGAGTATTAACTTAGAGGAGTGACATGGAGGATCGACATGGAGGAGTGACATGGAGGAGGAAGGAGGAGCAACATGGAGGAGCAACAAGGAAGATTCACATGGATGATCGACATGGAGGAGTGACAGGAAGTAGGGACATGGAGGAGCAACATTCTGGGTTGACATTCTGGAGTGACATGGAGGAGTGACATGGAGGAGCAAGAATGAGCAAGGATGAGCGACATGGTGGATCGACATGGAGGAGTGACATGGAGGAGCGACATGTAGGATCGACATAGAGGATCGACATGTAGGAACGACATGGAGGAGTGAAATGAAGGATCAACATCAGGATCGAGATGGAGGAGTGACATGGAGTATCGACATGGAGGAGAGACATGGAGTAGTGACATGAGGGAGGGACAAGGAGGAGCTACATACTGGGTGACATTCTGGAGTGACATTCTGGAGTGACATGTAGGAGTGACATTCTGGAGTGACATGGAGGAGCAAGGTTGAGTGACATGGTGGGTCGACATGGAGGATTGACATGGAGAAGCAACATGGAGGAGCGACATCTGGGATCTACATAGAGGAGCAACATGGAGGAGTGACATGGAGGAGTGACATGGAGGATCGACATGGAGGAGTGACATTGAGGAGTGACATTAAGGAGTGACATGGCAGAGTGACTTGGAGGAGGGACATGGAGGAGGGACATAGAGGAGCAAGGATGAGCGACATGGAGGATCGACATGGAGTAGAGACATGGAGGAGCGGCATGAAGCAGTGACATGGAGGAGTGACATGGAGGAGTGACATGTAGGATCAACATGGAGGAGCGACATGGAGGAGTGACATGGATGATCGATATGGAGGAGCGACAGGGAGGATTGATATGGAGGAGCGACATGGAGGAGCGACATGGAGGAGTGACATGGAGGAGCGACATGGAGGAGTGACATTGAGGAGTGACATGGAGGAGTGACATGGAGGAGTGACATGGAGGAGTGACATTGAGGAGTGACAAGAAGAAGTGACATGGAGGAGTGACATGGAGGATTGAAATGGAGGAGCGACATGGAGGAGTGACATGTAGGATTGACATGCAGGAGTTACATGGAGGAGTGACATGGAGGAGTGACATGGAGGAGTGTCATGGAAGACATGGAGTAGTTACATAGAGGAGTAACATTGAGGAGTCACAGGAAGGAGGGACATAGAGGAGCAACATTCTGGAGTGACATGGAGGAGTGACATGGAGGAGCAAGGATGAGGGACATGGTGGATCGACATGGAGGAGTGACATGGAGTAGCATGTTGGAGGAGTGACATGGAGGATCGACATGGAGAAGCGACATGGAGGAGTGACATCTAGGATCTACATGGAGGAACAACATGGAGGAGTGACATGGAGGAGTGTCATTGTTGATCGACATGATGGACTGAAATGGAAAAGCTACATGGAGAAGCGACATAGAGGAGCGACATGGAGAATTGACATGGAGGAGCAACATGGAGGAGTGACATGGAGGAGTGACATGGAGCATCGACATGGAGGAGTGACATTGAGGAGTGACATTAAGGAGTGACATGGTGGAGTGACTTGAGGAGGTCAAAGGAGGAGGGACATTTTGGAGTGACAAGGAAGAGCGACATGGAGGATCGACATGTAGTAGAGACATGGAAAAGCGGCATGAAGCAGTGATATGGAGGAGTTACATGGAGGATCGACATGGAGGAGGGAGATTCTGGATTGACATGGAGTAGCGGCATCGAGGAGTGACATGGAGGAGCAAGGATGAGCAACATGGAGGAGTGACATGGAGGATCAACATGGAGGAGCTACATGGATTATCGACATGGAGGAGTGACAGGAAGGAGGGACATGGAGGAGCGACATTCTGGGTTGAAATTCTGGAGTGACATGTAGGAGTGACATTCTGGAGTGACATGGAGGATCGAACCGGAGGAGTGACATGGAAGACATGGAGGTGTGACATGGAGGATCGACATTGAGTAGTGACTTGGAGTAGTGACAAGGATGGTTGACATGGAGGAGCGAAATGGAGGATCAACACGGAGGGTTGACATGGAGGAGTGACATGGAAGACAGTAAGGAGTGACATGGAGGGGAGATATGGAGGTGTGAAATAGAGGATTGACATGGAGGAGTGACATGGAGGAGGTTTATGTAGGAGTGACATTCTGGAGTGACTTTCTGGAGGGACATTCTGGAGTGACACTGAGGTATCGACATGGAGGAGTGACAAGGAGGAGTGATATGGAGGATCTACATAGAGGATTGACATGGAGGAGGGACATGGAGGAGTGACATTCTGGAGTCAAATTCTGGAGTGACATTCTGAAGTGACATGGAGGAGCAACATTCTGGGGTGACATGGAGGAGTGACATGGAGGAGTGACATGGAGGAGTGATATGGATGAGCAGGGACGAGCAACATGGAGGATCAAAATGTAATAGTCACATGGAGGACCGCCACGGATGAGGTACATGGGGGAGTGATATTGGAAGACATGTAGGAGTTACATGGTGGAGCAACATGGAAAATAAAAATGGAGGATCGACATGGAGCCACTGCTCCATGTCGATCCACCATCATGGAGGAGTGAAAAGGAGGAGCGACAAGGAGGAGTAACATGGAAGAGCGACATGGAGGATCGATATGGAAGAGCGACATCGAGCAGTGACATGGAAGTGTGACATGGAGGAGCGAAATAGAGGATCGACATGTGTCAACATGGAAGACATGGAGGAGTTTCATGGAGGATCGACATTGAGCAGTGACCTGGAGGAGCGACAAATTGGAGCGACATGGAGGAGTGACATGGAAGATCGACATGGAGGAGTAACATGTAGGATCTAAATGGTGGAGTGATCTGGAGGATCGACATGGAGGAGCGATATGGAGGATCGATAAGGAGGAGCGACATCGAGGAGCAACATGGAGGACTGACATGGAGGATCAACAAGGGGGAGTGACATGGAGGAGTGACAGAGGAGAGACATGGAGTATCGACATGGAGCAGTGACATGGAGGAGTGACATGGATGAACGACATGGAGGATCGACATGGAGTATTGACAAGGTGGATCGACATGGAGGAGTGACATGGAGGAGTGACATGGTAGAGATGGAGGAGTGACATGGAAGATCGACATTGAGGATTGACATGGAGGAGTGACATTCTGGAGTTAAATCTGGATTGACATTTTGGAGTGACATGGAGGAGTGACATGGTGGATTGATATGGATGAGCAAGGAGGAGCAACATGGAGGATCGAGATGTGTCGACATGGAAGACATTTAGGAGTGACATGGAGGAGTTACATTTTGGAGGGCCATCTTGAAGGGACAGTCTGGAGTAACATGGAGGAGCGACATTCTGGAGTGACATTTTGGAGTGACACTGATGAGAGATATGGAGGAGTGAAATAGAGGAGCAAGGAGGAGCGACATGGAGGATAAACATGGAGGAGTGACTAGGAGGAGAATCATAGAAGAGTTACATGGAGGAGCTACATGAGGAGCAACATCACGAAGCGACTTGGAGGGCTGACATGGAGGAATGACATTCTGGAGGGACATGGAGGAGTGATATGGAGGAGTGACACAGAGGAGAGACATGGAGGAGTGACATTGAGGAGTGACATTGAAGATCGACACAGAGGAGTGACATGTAAGAAATGGAGGAGTGACATGGAGGATTTGACATTGAGTAGTGTCGTATCTTTCCTGCGACAGTGCTGTTGAAGTGATGAGAAAGGATGCTCCGCGGACACTGTTCTTGCTGGTATAATAGAGTTTATTACAAACAAGCAACAAATGTCATAACGAACGTCTAGAGCGTCCGGAGGTCTCAAGTCAAATCTGAAAGTCCTGCACTTCGGGGCTCTCGCACCTCCTTATAATGTGTTCATGTCGTGCTACATCTTGAGCTGAGCGCATGACCACGAATGGCTCCTTTGTCCTACATGTATATCCTCCAGCTCCTGGACATATCGCATGACCCTGTATGGATCCCTTGTCCTACATGTTATCTTTCAGCCCCCGGTCATATCATATGATCATATGTCTCCACGCATGCTTCTTACTCATAAGTTTACAATTAGGGGTCTCACTGTTTTGTGCAAGACTTGAAAATATACCACAGTAGTAACATGGAGGAGTGACAAAGAGGATCGACATGGAAGATTGACATGTAGGATCAACATGGAGGAGTGACATGGTAGAGATGGAGGAGTGACATGGAGGAGAGACATGAAAGATCGACATGGAGGATCGACATGGAGGAGTGATATGGAGGAGTGACACGGAGGAGAGACATGGAGGAGTGACATTAAAGACATGGAGTAGTGACATGGAGGATCGACATTGAGTAGTGACATGGAAGAGTGACAAGGAGGAGTGACATTGATGAGTGAAATGTAGGAGTGACATTCTGGAGGGACATGGAGGAGTGACATGGAGGAGAGACATGTAGGAGAGACATGGAGGATCGACATGGAGGAGTGACATGGAGGATCGACATGGAGGAGCGATATGGAGTATCAACAAGGAGGAGCGACATCGAGGAGCAACATGGAGGACTGACATGGAGGATCAACAAGGGGGAGTGACATGGAGGAGTGACGTGGAAGAGAGACATGGAAGATCGACATGGAGGATCGACATGGAGGAGTGATATGGAGGAGTGACACGGAGGAGAGACATGGAGGAGTGACATTAAAGACATGGAGTAGTGACATGGAGGATCGACATTGAGTAGTGACATGGAAGAGTGACAAGGAGGAGTGACATTGATGAGTGAAATGTAGGAGTGACATTCTGGAGGGACATGGAGGAGTGACATGGAGGAGAGACATGTAGGAGAGACATGGAGGATCGACATGGAGGAGTGACATGGAGGATCGACATGGAGGAGCGATATGGAGTATCAACAAGGAGGAGCGACATCGAGGAGCAACATGGAGGACTGACATGGAGGATCAACAAGGGGGAGTGACATGGAGGAGTGACGTGGAAGAGAGACATGGAAGATCGACATGGAGTATTGACAAGGAGGAGTTGTCAATCCTCCTTAAATTCTGGATTGAAATTCTGGAGTGATATGTAGGATCTACATTCAGGTGTGAAATGGAGGATCGACATGGAAGAGCGACATAGAGGACCGACATGGTGGAGCGTCAAGGTTGATCGACATGGAGGAGTGATAAGGAGGAGTGACATGGTAGAGATGGAGGAGTGACATGGAGGATAGACATGGAAGATTGACATGGAGGATCGACATGGAGGACTGACATTCTGGAGTTAAATCTAGATTGACATGGAGGAGCGACATTCTGGAGTGACATGGAGGAGCGACATGGTGGATTGATATGGATGATTAAAGAGGAGCGACATTGAGGATCGACATGTGTCAACATGGAAGACATGTAGGAGTTTCATGGAGGATCGACATTGAGCAGTGACATGGAGGAGTGACAAATTGCAGCGACATGGAGGAGTGACATGGAGGAGTGACATGGTGGAGTGACATGAAAGATCGACATGGAGGAGTAACATGTATGATCTAAATGGAGGAGTGACCTGGAGGATCGACATGGAGGAGCGATATGGAGGATCAATAAGGAGGAGTGACATGGAGGAGTGACACAGAGGAGAGACATGGAGGAGGTACATAGGGGAGTGACATGGAAGACATGGAGCAGTGAAATGGAGGAGCAACACCGAGGATCGACATGGAGGATCGACATGGAGCAGTGACATGGAGGAGTGACATGGAGGAGCGACATGGAGGATCGACATGGAGTATTGACAAGGTGGATGGACATGGAGGAGTGACATAGAGGAGTGACATGGTAGAGATGGAGGAGTGACATGGAGGAGAGACATGGAAGATCGACATGGAGGATCGACATGGAGGAGTTACATTGTAGAGATGGAGGAGTAACATGGAGGAGAGACATGGAAGATCGACATTGAGGATCGACATGGAGGAGTGACATTCTGGAGTTAAAACTGGATTGACATTTTGGAGTGACATTTTGGAGTGACATGGAGGAGTGACATGGTGGAGTGATATGTATGAGCAAGGAGGAGCGACATGGAGGATCGAGATGTGTCGACATGAAAGAAATTGAAAAATGACATGGAGGAATTACATTTTGGATGGACATTCTGGAGGGACATTCTGGAGTGACATAGAGGAGCGACATTCTGGAGTGACATTGATGAGAGATATGGAGGATTGACATAGAGGAGTGACATGGAGGAGTGACATGTAGTATTGACATGGAGGAATTACATAGAGGAGTGACACGGAAGAAAGGCAGGAGTGACATGGAGGAGCTACATGGAGGAGCGAAATTGAGGATCGACATGGAGGAGTGACATGGAGGAGTGACATTCTGGAATGACATGGAGGAGCGACATGTAT
Organism: Sebastes umbrosus; assembly: GCF_015220745.1. Classification (NCBI taxonomy): domain Eukaryota; kingdom Metazoa; phylum Chordata; class Actinopteri; order Perciformes; family Sebastidae; genus Sebastes; species Sebastes umbrosus. The sequence continues at coordinate 38,440,158 of NC_051273.1, forward strand.
GAGGGACATGGAGGAGTAACATTCTGGAGGTAAATTCTGGATTGACATTCTGGAGTGTCATGGAGGAGCGACATTCTGGAGTGACATGGAAGAATGACATGGAGGAGTGATATGGTGGAGCGAAATTGAGGATCGACATGGAGGAGTGACATGGAGGAGTGACATTCTGGAGGCACATTCTGGAATGACATGGAGGAGCGACATGTATGAGGGACATGGAGGAGTAACATTCTGGAGGTAAATTCTGGATTGACATTCTGGAGTGTCATGGAGGAGCGACATTCTGGAGTGACATGGAAGAACGACATGGATGAGTGATATGGTGGAGCAAGGAGGAGTGACATGGAGGAGTGACATGGAAGACAGGGAGGAGTGACATGGAGGAGCGACATGGAGGTGTTAAATAGCGGATCGACATGGAGGAGTGAAATGGAAGAGGGACATGGTGGAGTGATATTCTGGAGTTACATTCTGGAGGGATATTCTGGAGTGACATGTAGAAACGTCATTCTGGAATGACATGGAGGAGCAACAGGGAGGAGTTATATGGATGATCAAGGAGGAGCAACATGGACGATCGAAATGGAGTAGTCACATGGAGCATCGACATGAAGGAACAATATGGAGCAGTGACATGGTAGAAATGGAGGAGTTACATGGAGTAGAGACATGGAAGATCGACATGGAGGATCATCATTGAAAAGTAACATGGATGAGTGACAAGAGGAGCGTCATGGAGGAGCAACATGGAGGATCAACATGGAGGAGCGACGTGGAGGATCAACATTGAGGAGCGACATGGAGGACTGACATGGAGGATCGACATGGATGGCTGACATTGAGTATTGACATGGAGAAAGGACATGGAGGAATGACATTATTGAATGACATGGAGGAGGGACATGGAGGAGTGACATTCTGGAGTCAAATTTTGGAGTGACATTCCGGAGTGACATGTAGGAGCGACATTCTGGAGTGACATGGAGGAGATATATGGAGGAGCAAGGAGGAGCGACATGGAGGATCAACATGGAGTAGTGACATGGAGGAGCGACAATGAGGAGTGACATGGAAGACATGGAGGAGTGACATGGAAGAAATACATGGAGAATCGACATGGAGGATCGACATGGAGGATTGACATGGAGGAGTGACTTTCTGGAGTTAAATTCCGGCGTGACATACTGGAGTGACATTGAGGAGCGACATTCTGGAGTGACATGGAGGAGCAACATGGAGGAGTGACATGGAAGACATGGAGTAGTGACATGGAGGATCGAAATAGAGGATTGACATGTAGGAGGGACATGGAGGAGTGACATTGAGGAGCGACATGGAGGAGTGACCGGGAGGAGTGACATTCTGGAGTGACATTCTGGAGTTAAATTTTGGAGTGACATTCTGGAGTGACATGGTGGAGTGACATGGAGGAGTGACATGTAGCATTGACATGGAGGAGTTACATAGAGGAGTGATATGGAGGAGCAAGGAAGAGCGACATGGAGGATAAACATGGGGGACTGACTAGGAGGAGCGATATTCTGGAGTGACATGGAGGAGCGAAATGGAGGATCGAGATGGAGGAGTGACATGGAGGAGAAACATAGTAGAGTAACATGGAGGAGCTACATGAGGAGCAACATCACGTAGCGATTTGGAGGACAGACTTGGAGGAATGACATTCTGGAGGGACATGGAGGAGCGACATTTTGGAGTGACATGGAGGAGCGACATTCTGGAGTGACATGGAAGACATGGAGCAGTGACATGGTGCATCAGCATGGAGGATCGAAATGGAGGATCGATATGGAGGTGCGACATCGAGCAGTGACATGGAAGTGTGACATGGAGGAGAGACATTGAGGATCAACATGGAGGAGTGACATAGAGGTGTGACGTGGAAGAAAGGTAGGAGTGACATGGAGGAGCGGCATGGAGGAGCGAAATAGAGGATTGACATGGAGGAGTGACATAGAGGAGGGACATGGAGGAGTGAAATTCTGGAGTGACATGGAGGAGGGACATGGAGGAGTGACATGGATGATTGACATTGACTAGTTACATGGAGGACTGACTAGTATGAGCGACATGGAGTAGTGACAGGGAGGAGTGACATTCTGGAGAGACATTCTGGAGGTAAATTCTGGAGTGACATCGAGGAGCAACATGAAGGACCTAATTGGAGTAACGACATGGAGGAGGTAAAAGGGGGAGTGACATGGAAGACATGGAGGAGTGAAATGGAGGACCAACATGGAGGATCGACATGGAGGATCGACACGGTGGAGTGATATGGAAGACATGGAGGAGTGACATGGAGGATCTAAATTGATTTGTGACATGGAGGAGTGACAAGGAGGAGCGACATGGAGGAGTAACATTAAGGATCTACATGGAGGAGTGAGATGGGGGAGTGACATGGAAGACAGAGGAGCGACATGGAGGAGCAACATGGAGTATCGACATGGAGGATCAACATGAAGGAGTGACTTGGAGGAGCGACATTCTGGAGTGACATGGAAGAGTGAAATAGAGGAGTGACATGGAGGACCGACATGTTGGATCGACATGGAGGAGTGACATGGAGGAGCAACATGGAAGAGCGACATGGAAGAGCTACATGGAGGAGCAACATTGCGGAGCGACATGGAGGACTGACAACAAGGAAGTACATGCTGGATGGACATGGTGGAGTTACATTCTGGAGTTACATGGAGGAGTGACATTCTGGAGTAATATTGAGGACATTCTGGAGTTAAATCTGGATTGACATGGAGGAGCGAAATTCTGGAGTGACATGGATGAGCGACATGGTGGAGTGATATGGATTATCAAGGAGGAGCGACATGGAGGATCGACATGTGTCGACATGGAAGACATGGAGGAGTGACATGGAGGATCGACATTGAGCAGTGACATGGAGGAGTGACAAAGAGGAGCGACATGGAGGAGTCATATGGAGGAGTGACATTTTGGGGGGACATTCTGGAGGGACATTCTGGAGTGACATTGATGACAGATATGGAGGATTTACATAGAGGAGTAACATGAAGCATCTACATGGAGGAGGTACATAGGGGAGTGACATGGAAGACATGGAGAAGTGAAATGGATGAGCAACATCGAGGATCGACATGGAGGATCGACATGAAGCAGTGACATGGAGGAGTGACATGGAGGAGCAACATGGAGGATCGACATGGAGGAGCAACAAGGTGGATCGACCTGGAGGAGTGACATGGAGGAATGACATTGTGAAGATGGAGGAGTGACATGGAGGAGAGACATGGAAGATCGACATGGAGGATCAACATGGAGAAGTGACATTCTTGAGTTAAATCTGGATTGACATTCTGGAGTGACATGGAGGAGTGACATGGAGGAGTGACATGGAGGAGGGACATGGAGGAGTAACAATCTGAAGTTAAATTCTGGAGTGACATTCTGGAGTTAAATCTGGATTGACATTCTGGAGTTACATGGAGGAGCGACATACTGGATTTACATGGAGGAATGACATGGAGGAGTGATATGGAGGAACAAGGAGGTGCGACATGGAGGATCGACATGAATAAGTGACATGGAGGAGTGACACGGTGGAGTGACATGGATGATATGGAGGATTGACATGGAGGATTGACATTGAGTAGTGACATGGAGGAGTAACAAGGAGGAGCGACATGGAGGAATAACATGAAGGATCTACATGGAGGAGCGACATGGAGGATTGAGAGGAGTGACATGGAGGAGCAACATGACATGGAGGAGCAACATGGAGTATCGACCTGGAGGATCAAAATGGAGGAGTGACTTGGAGGAGTGACATGGAGGAGTGAAATGGTGGAGCGACATGGAGGATCGACATGGAGGATCGACATTGAGCAGTGACATGGAGGAGTGACAAAGAGGAGCGACATGGAGGAGTCATATGGAGGAGTGACATTTTGGGGGGACATTCTGGAGGGACATTCTGGAGTGACATTGATGACAGATATGGAGGATTGACATAGAGGAGTAACATGAAGCATCTACATGGAGGAGGTACATAGGGGAGTGACATGGAAGACATGGAGAAGTGAAATGGATGAGCAACATCGAGGATCGACATGGAGGATCGACATGAAGCAGTGACATGGAGGAGTGACATGGAGGAGCAACATGGAGGATCGACATGGAGGAGCAACAAGGTGGATCGACCTGGAGGAGTGACATGGAGGAATGACATTGTGAAGATGGAGGAGTGACATGGAGGAGAGACATGGAAGATCGACATGGAGGATCAACATGGAGGAGTGACATTCTTGAGTTAAATCTGGATTGACATTCTGGAGTGACATGGAGGAGTGACATGGAGGAGTGACATGGAGGAGGGACATGGAGGAGTAACAATCTGAAGTTAAATTCTGGAGTGACATTCTGGAGTTAAATCTGGATTGACATTCTGGAGTTACATGGAGGAGCGACATACTGGATTTACATGGAGGAATGACATGGAGGAGTGATATGGAGGAACAAGGAGGTGCGACATGGAGGATCGACATGAATAAGTGACATGGAGGAGTGACACGGTGGAGTGACATGGAAGATATGGAGGATTGACATGGAGGATTGACATTGAGTAGTGACATGGAGGAGTAACAAGGAGGAGCGACATGGAGGAATAACATGAAGGATCTACATGGAGGAGCGACATGGAGGATTGAGAGGAGTGACATGGAGGAGCAACATGACATGGAGGAGCAACATGGAGTATCGACCTGGAGGATCAAAATGGAGGAGTGACTTGGAGGAGTGACATGGAGGAGTGAAATGGTGGAGCGACATGGAGGATCGACATGGAGGAGTGACATGGAGGATCGACATGGAAGAGTGACATGGAGGAGCGACATGGAAGAGCGAAATGGAGGAGCTACATGGAGGAGCTACATGGAGGAGCTACATCGCGGAGCGACATGGACGACTGACAACGAGGAGGTACATTATGGAGGGGCATGGTGGAGCGACATTCTGGAGTGACATGGAGGAGCAACATGGAAGATCGACATGGAGGAGTAACATGTAGGATCTAAATGGAGGAGTGACATGAAGGATCGACATGGAGGAGCGATATGGAGGATCAACAAGGAGGAGTCGACATGGAGTATTGACAAGGAAAACTGACATGGAGGAGTGACATTCTACAGGTAAATTCTGGAGTGAAATTCTGGAGTGACATGTAGGATCGACATGGAGGAGTGACATTGAGGATCGACATGTAGGAGCGACATAGAGGATCGACATGGAGGAGTGTCAAGGTTGATCGACATGGAGGAGTGACATGGAAAAGTGACATGTTAGAGATGAAGGAGAGACATGGAAGATCGACATGGAGGATCGACATGGTGAAGCGACTTTCTGGAGTGACATGGAGGAGCGACAAAGAGGATCGACATGGAGGAGTGTCAAGGTTGATCGACATGGAGGAGTGACATGGAAAAGTGACATGGTAGAGATGAATGAGAGACATGGAAGATCGACATCGAAGATCGACATGGAGGAGTAACATGTAGGATCTAAATGGAGGAGCGACATGAAGGATCGACATGGAGGAGCGATATGAAGGATCAACAAGGAGGAGTCGACATGGAGTATTGACAAGGAGGATTGACATGGAGGAGTGACATTCTACAGTTAAATTCTGGAGTAAAATTCGGGAGTGATATGTAGGATCTACATATAGGAGTGACATGGAGTATCGACATGGAGGAGCTACATAGAGGATCGACATGGAGGAGCAACAAGGTGGATCGATATGGAGGAGTGACGTGTAGGATCTACATGTAGGAGTGACATGGAGGATCGACATGGAGGAGCTACATAGAGGATCGACATGGAGGAGCAACATGGTGGATCGACATGGAGGATCGACATGAAGGAGTGACATTCTGGAGTTAATTCTGGATTGACATTCTGGAGTGACATGGAGTAGTGACATGGTAGAGATGGTGGAGTGACATGGAGGAGAGACATAGAAGATCGACATGGAGGATCGACATTGAGGAGTGACATTCTGGAGTTAAATCTGGATTGACATTCTGGAGTGACATGGAGTAGTGACATTCTGGAGTGACATGGTGGAGTGATATGGATGAGCAAGGCGGAGCGACATGGAGGATCGACATGAGTCAACATGGAAGACATGGAGGAGTGACATGGAGGATCGACATTGAGCAGTGACATGGAGGAGCGACATTCTGGAGTGACATGGGGGAGCGACATGGAAAATCGACATGGAGGAGTAACATGTACGATCTAAATGGAGGAGTGGCATGAAGGATCGACTTGGAGGAGCGATATGGAGGATAAACAAGGAGGAGTCGACATGGAGTATTGACATGGAAAACTGACATGGAGGAGTGACATGGAGGAGCATCATGGAGGAGTGACATGGAGGAGCAAGGATGAGCGACATGGAGGATTGACATGGAGGAATGACATGGAGGAGAGACATGGAGGAGTGACATGGAAGAGCGACATGTAGGATTTACATGAAGGAGCAGCATTTAGGAGTGACATGGAGAAGCAACATGGAGAAGCGACATGGACGAGCGACATGGAGGATTGACATGAAGGAGTGACATGGAGGAGGGACATGGAGGTTTACCATGGAGGAGCAAAGATGAGCAAGGATGAGCAACATGGAGGATCAACATGGAGGAGTTACATGGAGAAGGGACATGGAGGTTTGACATGGAGGAGCAAGGATGAGCAACATGAAGGATCGACATGGAGGAGTTACATGGAGGAGCGATATGGAGGAGACACATGGAGGATCGACATGGAGGATCAACATGGAGTGGTGACATGGAGGAGTTGCATGTAGGAGTGACATGGAGGAGGGACATGGAGGTGTGACATTCTTGAGAGACATGGAGGAGTGACATGGAGGAGCAAGGATAAGCGAAATGGAGGATCGACAATGAGGAGTGACATGGAGGAGCGACTTGTAGGAGTGACATGGAGGATCGACATGGAGAAGCAACATGGAGGAGAGAGATGGAGGAGTGAAATCGAGGAGGGACATGTAGGATCTACATTGAGGAGCAACATGGAGGAGTGTCACGGAGGAGCAAGGATGAGTGAGATGGAGGCATAACATGACCACAAAGCAGGGGACGCCCCAGGGCGCGGCCACCCCCCGACCGACAGGCCGCCACCACGGCATTGTCATTGCTTTGCCAGATGACGTTGCATTGCATTGTGGAAAAAGTTGAGCCAGGTCCAACCATGCACACTGCAGCAATCAACGCAACATGGTGCTGTATTTTGGTCACTAAATGACCATTTTGCTTCTGTAAGAGTTAATTAATCATAGATGACATGGAGGAGTGACATGGAGGAGCGACAGTGAGGATCAACGTGGTGGATCAACATGGAGGGGTGACATAGAGGAGCGACATGGAGGACTGACATGGAGGAGCGACATGGAGAAAACACTTGGAGGAGCGACATGAAGGATCGACATGGAAGACTGACATGGAGGAGCTACTTGGAGGATCGACATTCTGGAGTGACATGGAGGAGTGACATGGAGGAGCAAGGATGAGCGAAATAGAGGATCGACATGGAGGAGTGACATGGAGGAACGACTTGGAGGAGTCACATGGAGGATCGATATGGAGAGGCAACATGGAGGAGTGAGATGGAGGAGTGACATGGATGAGCGACATGTAGGATCTACATTGAGGAGTGATAAGGAGGAGTGAAATGGAGGAGTGACATGCAGAGGTGACACGGAGGAGCGACATCAAGGATCTACATAGAGGATAGACATGGAGGATTGATATGGAGGAGCGACATGGAGAAGTGACATGGTGGATCAACATGGAGGAGAGACCTGGAGGCGTGATATGGAGTAGTGTCATGGATGACATGGAGGAGTGACATGGAGGAGTGACATTGAGGATCAACATGGTGGATCAACATGGAGGGCTGACATGGAGGAGTTACATGGAGGAGTGACATTGAGGAGGGACATGGATGAGCAACATTCTGGATTGACATGGAGGAGTGACATGTAGGAGCAAGGATGAGCGACATGGAGGATCGACATGGTGGAGAGACATAGAGGAGCAACTTGGAGGTGTGACATGGAGGATCAACATGGAGAAGCAACATGGAGGAGTGAGATGGATGAGTGAAATGGAGGAGCGACATGGAGGATAGACATGGAGGTTTGACATGGAGGAGCGATATGGAGGAGTGTCCTGGTGGATCGACATGGAGGAGTATCATGGAGGCGTCACATGGAGTAGTGTCATGGATGACTTTGAGGAGTGACTTGGAGGATCAAGATGTAGGGGTGACCTGGAGGAGCTACATTGAGGAGCTAAATGGAAGAGGGACATGGAGGAGAACATTCTGGAGTAACATGGAGGAGTGACATGTAGGAGTAAGGATGAGCGACATGGAAGGAGTGACATGGAGGAGCGACATGGAGGAGTGACATTTAGGATCGACATGCAGAAGTGACATGGAAGACATGGAGGAGTGACATGGAGGAATTACATGGAGGAGTCACAGGAAGGAGGGACATGGAGGAGCGACATTCTGGATTGAAATTCTGGGTTGACATTCTAGAGTTAAATGGAGGAGCGAAATTCTGGAGTGACATGGAGGAGGGAAATGGAGGAGCAAGGATGAGCGACATGGTGGATCGACATGTAGGAGTTACATGGAGGATTGATATGGAGGAGTGACATGGAGAAGTGACATGGAGGAGCGACATTCTGGGTTGACATTCTGGATTGACATTCTGGAGTGAAATGGAGGAGTGACATGGAGGAGCAAGGATGAGCAAGGATGAGCGACATGGTGGATCGACATGGAGGAGAGACATGGAGTAGCAACTTGGAGGAGTGACATGAAGGAGGGACATGGAGGAGCTACATTCTGGGTTGATATTCTGGAGTGACATTCTGGATTGACATGTAGGAGTGACATTCTGGAGTGACATGGAGGAGCTAGGATGAGCGACATGGAGGATCGACATGCAGGAGTGACATGGAGGAGTGACATGGAAGAATTACATTGAGGAGTCACAGAAAGGAGGGACATGGAGGAGCAACATTCTGTAGTGACATGGAGGAGTGACATATAGGAGCTAGGATGAGTGACATGGTGGATTGACATGGAGGAGTGACATGGAGAATTGATATGGAGGAGTGACATGGAGAAGTGACATTGAGGAGTGACAAGAAGAAGTGACATGGAGGAGCGACATGGAGGAGTGACATTTAGGATCTACATGGAGGAGCAACATGGAGGAGAGAAATGGAGAAGTGACATGGAGGAGAGACATGGCGTAGTGAGAGAGATGAGTGACATGGGGGATCGAAATGGACGAGTGACCTGGAGAAGAGAAATGGAGTAGAAACATGGAGGAGTGACATGAAGCAGTGACTTGGAGGATCTACTTGGAGGAGGGACATGGAGGAGGGACATTTTGGAGTGACTAGGAGAAGCGACATGAAGGAGTGACATGGAGGAGTGAAATGGAGGAGCAACATGGCAGAGTGAGAGGGAGGAGTGACATTCCTGAGTGACATTCTGGGATGACATTCTGGAGTGACCTTCTGGAGTGACATGGAGGAGCGACATGGAGTATCGACATGGAAGAGCGATATGTAGTTTCTACATGGAAGAGCAACATAGAGGAGTGAAATGGAGGAGTGACATGGAGGATCGACATGGAGGACTGACATGGTGGAGCGACATGGAGAAGCGACACAGAGGAGTGACATTCTAGATTGACATTCTGGAGTGACATTCTGGCGTGACATGGAGGAGCGATATGGAAGAGTAACATGGAGGAGTAAGGATGAGCGACATGGACGATCGACATGGAGGAGTGACATTGAGGACTGACATGGAGAAGTGACATGGAGAATCAACATGGAGCAGTGATATGAAGGACTGACATGGAGGAGCGACATGCAGGATCGACATTGAGGAGTGACATGGAGGAGCAAGGAGGAGCGACATGGAGGAGTGACATGGAGGAGCAACAAGGAGGAGTGACATGGATGATCGACATGGAGGAGCGAGCGACATGGAGGAGTGATATGGCGGATTGACATGAAGGAGTGACATGTAGGATCAACATGCAGGAGTGACATGGATGAGTGACATGTAGGTGCAAGGATGAGCAAGGATGACCGACATGGTGGATCGACATGGAGGATAGACATTGAGAAGCAACTTGGAGGAGTGACATGAAGTAGGGACATGGAGGAGCTACATTCTGGTTTGACATTCTGGAGTGACCTTCTGGAGTGACATGGAGGATCATCATGAAGGAGCGACATGGAGGAGTGAAATGGAGGAGTGACATGGAGAAGTGACATGGAGGAGCAACATGTAGGGTCTACATAGAGGAGAAACCGGGAGAAGTGACTTGGAGGAGTGACATGGATGATCGACATGGAAGACTGACATGGAGGAGCTACATGGAGGATCGACATTCTGGAGTGACATGGAGGAGTGTCATGGAGGAGCAAGGATGAGCGAAATGGAGGATCGACACGGAGGAGTGACATGTAGGAACGACTTGGAGGAGTGAGATGGAGGAGTGACATGGAGGAGCGACATGTAGGATCTACATGGAGGAGTGATAAGGAGGAGTGAAATGGAGGAGTGACATGCAGAGGTGACACGGAGGAGCGACATCAAGGATCTACATAGAGGAGCCACCGGGAGAAGTGACATGGAGAAGTGACATGGAGGAGCGACATCAAGGATCTACATAGAGTAGCCACCGGGAGAAGTCACATGGAGAAGTGACATGGAGGAGCAACATGGTGTATCAACATGGAGGACATGGAGGAGTTACATGGAGGAGTGTAATGTAGGAGAAAGGAGGAGCGACATGGAGGAGCGACAAGGAGGAGTGAAATGGAGGAGTGACATGGAGGGCTGACATGGAGGAGTTACATGGAGGAGTGACATTGAGGAGGGACATGGAGGAGCAACATTCTGGATTGACATGGAGGAGTGACATGTAGGAGCAAGGATGAGCGACATGGAGGATCGACACGGAGGAGAGACATAGAGGAGCAACTTGGAGGTGTGACATGGAGGATCAACATGGAGAAGCAACATGGAGGAGTGAGATGGATGAGTGAAATGGAGGAGCGACATGGAGGATAGACATGGAGGTTTGACATGGAGGAGCGACATGGAGGAGTGTCCTGGTGGATCGACATGGAGGAGTGACATGGAGGCGTGACAAGGAGTAGTGTCATGGATGACTTTGAGGAGTGACTTGGAGGATCAAGATGTAGGGGTGACCTGGAGGAGCTACATTGAGGAGCTAAATGGAAGAGGGACATGGAGGAGAACATTCTGGAGTAACATGGAGGAGTGACATGTAGGAGTAAGGATGATCGACATGGAAGGAGTGACATGGAGGAGCGACATGGAGGAGTGACATGTAGGATCGACATGCAGAAGTGACATGGAAGACATGGAGTAGTGACATGGAGGAATTACATGGAGGAGTCACAGGAAGGAGGGACATGGAGGTGCGACATTCTGGGTTGACATTCTGGGTTGACATTCTAGAGTGAAATGGAGGAGCGAAATTCTGGAGTGACATGGAGGAGTGAAATGGAGGAGCAAGGATGAGCGACATGGTGGATCGACATGGAGGAGTTACATGGAGGATTGATATGGAGGAGTGACATGGAGAAGTGACATGGAGGAGCGACATTCTGGGTTGACATTCTGGATTGACATTCTGGAGTGAAATGGAGGAGTGACATGGAGGAGCAAGGATGAGCAAGGATGAGCGACATGGTGGATCGACATGGAGGAGAGACATGTAGTAGCAACTTGGAGGAGTGACATGAAGGAGGGACATGGAGGAGCTACATTCTGGGTTGACATTCTGGAGTGACATTCTGGATTGACATGTAGGAGTAACATTCTGGAGTGACATGGAGGAGCAAGGATGAGCGACATGGAGGATCGACATGCAGGAGTGACATGGAGGAGTGACATGGAAGAATTACATTGAGGAGTCACAGGAAGGAGGGACATGGAGGAGCAACATTCTGGAGTGACATGGAGGAGTGACATAGAGGAGCAAGGATGAGTGACATGGTGGATTGACATGGAGGAGTGACATGGAGGATTGATATGGAGGAGTGACATGGAGAAGTGACATTGAGGAGTGACGAGAAGAAGTGACATGGAGGAGTGACATGGAGGAGTGACATTTAGGATCTACATGGAGGAGCAACATGGAGGAGAGAAATGGAGGAGTGACATGGAGGAGAGACATGGCGTAGTGAGAGGGATGAGTGACATGGGGGATCGAAATGGACGGGTGACCTGGAGAAGAGAAATGGAGTAGAAACATGGAGGAGTGACATGAAGCAGTGACATGGAGGAGCTACTTGGAGGAGGGACATGGAGGAGGGACATTTTGGAGTGACTAGGAGAAGCGATATGAAGCAGTGACATGGAGGAGTGACATGGAGGAGCAACATGGCGGAGTGAGAGGGAGGAGTGACATTCCTGAGTGACATTCTGGAATGACATTCTGAAGTGACATGGAGGAGTGACATGGAGGATCGACATGGAGGAGCGACATGTAGGTTTTACATGGAAGAGCAACATGGAGGAGTGAAATGGAGGAGTGACATGGAGCAGTGATATGAAGGAGCGAGATGGAGGAGTGACATGTAGGATCGACATGGAGTGACATGGAGGAGTGTCATGGAAGACATGGAGTCGTGACATGGAGGAGTTACAATGAGAAGTCACAGGAAGGAGGGACATGGAGGAGCGACATTCTGGATTGACATTCTGGAGTGACATTCTGTAGTGACATGGAGGAGCGACATTCTGGAGTGACATGGAGGAGCAAGGATGAGCGACATGGTGGATTGACATGGAGGAATGACATGGAGGATTGATATGGAGGAGTGACATGGAGGAGTGACATTGAGGAGTGAGAAGAAGAAGTGACACACAGGAGTGACATTCTGGTGTGACATGGAGGAGCGATATGGAAGAGTAACATGGAGGAGTAAAGATGAGCGACATGGGCGATCGACATGGAGGAGTGACATTGAGGACTGACATGGAGAAGTGACATGGAGGATCGACATGGAGCAATGATATGAAGGACTGACATGGAGGAGCGACATGGAGGATAGACATGGAGTATTGACATGGAGGAGCGACATGGAGGTGTGTCATGGAAGACCTGGAGTAGTGACATGGAGGAGTTACATTGAGGAGTCACAGGAAGGAGGGACATGGAGGAGCGACATTCTGGGATGACATTCTGGAGTGACCTTCTGGAGTGACATGGAGGAGCGACATGGAGGATCGACATGGAGGAGCGACATGTAGGTTTTACATGGAAGAGCAACATGGAGGAGTGAAATGGAGGAGTGACATGGAGGATCGACATGGAGGACTGACATGGTGGAGCGACATGGAGAAGCGACACAGAGGAGTGACATTCTGTATTCACATTCTGGAGTGACATTCTGGCGTGACATGGAGGAGCGATATGGAAGAGTAACATGGAGGAGTAAGGATGAGCGACATGGACGATCGACATGGAGGAGTGACATTGAGGACTGACATGGAGAAGTGACATGGAGAATCGACATGGAGCAGTGATATGAAGGACTGACATGGAGGACTGACATGGAGGATAGACATTGAGGATTGACATGGAGGAGCGACATGGAGGAGTGTCATGGAAGACCTGGAGTCGTGACATGGAGGAGTTACATTGAGGAGTCACAGGAAGGAGGGACATTGAGGAGCGACATTCTGGGTTGACATTCTGGAGTGACATTCTGGAGTGACATAGATGATTGACATGGAGGAGCAAGGATTAGCGACATGTAGGATTGACATGGAGGAGTGACATGGAGGAGTGACATGGAGGAGCGACAAGGAGGAGTGACATGGATGATCGACATGGAGGAGCGAAATGGAGGATTGATATGGAGGAGTGATATGGAGAAGCGACATGCAGGATTTATATGGAGGAGTGATATGGAGGAGCGACATGGAGGAGTGACATGGAGGAGAAACTTGGAGGATCGACATGGAGGAGTGACATGGAGGAGTGACAAGAAGAAGTGACATGGAGGAGTGACATGGAGGAGCGACATGGATGATAGACATGGAGGAGTGACATGGAGGAGCGACATGGAAGAGTGACATGTAGGATCGACATGCAGGAGTGACATGGAAGAGTGAAATGGAGGAGTGTCATGGAAGACATGGAGTCATGACATGGAGGAGTTACATTGAAGAGTAATGGATTGAGGGACATGGAGGAGCGACATTCTGGGATGACATTCTGGAGTGACCTTCTGGAGTGACATGGAAGAGCGACATGGAGTATCGACACGGAGGAGCGACAAGTAGGTTCTACATGGAAGAGCAACAAGGAGGAGTGAAATGGAGGAGTGACATGGAGGATCGACATGGAGGACTGACATGGTGGAGCGACATGGAGAAGCGACACAGAGGAGTGACATTCTGGATTGACATTCTGGAATGACATTCTGGTGTGACATGGAGGATCGACATGGAGGAGCGACATGTAGGTTCTACATGGAAGAGCAACATGGAGGAGTGAAATGGAGTAGTGACATAGAGGTGCGACATGGAGAAGAGACACAGAGGAGTGACATTCTGGATTGACATTCTGGAATGACATTCTGGTGTGACATGGAGGAGCGATATGGAAGAGTAACATGGAGGAGTAAGGATGAGCGACATGGACGATCGACATGGAGGAGTGACATTGAGGACTGACATGGAGGAGCGACATGCAGGATCGACATTGAGGAGTGACATGGAGGAGCAAGGAGGAGCGACATGGAGGAGTGACATGGAGGAGCGACAAGGAGGAGTGACATGGATGATCGACATGGAGGAGCGACATGTAGGATTGACATGGAGGAGTGACATTGAGGATTGATATGGCGGATTGACATGGAGGAGTGACATGTAGGATCAACATGGGGGAGTGACATGGATGAGTGACATGGAGGATTGTCGTGGAATACATGGAGGAGTGACATGGAGGATTTACATGGAGGAGTTACACGGAGGAGTCACAGGAAGGAGGGACATGAAGGAGCGACATTCTGGGTTGAGATTCTGGAGTGACATTCTGGAGTGACATGGAGGAGTGACATGTAGGAGCAAGGATGAGCAAGGATGAGCGACATGGTGGATCGACATGGAGGATAGACATTGAGTAGCAACTTGAAGGAGTGACATGAAGGAGGGACATGGAGGAGCTACATTCTGGTTTGACATTCTGGAGTGACCTTCTGGAGTTACATGGAGGAGCGACATGGAGGATCGACATGGAGGAGCAACATGTAGGTTCTACATGGAAGAGCAACATGGAGGAGTGAAATGGAATAGTGACATAGAGGTGCGACATGGAGAAGAGACACAGAGGAGTGACATTCTGGATTGACATTCTGGTGTGACATGGAGGAGCGATCTGGAAGATTAACATGGAGGAGTAAGGATGAGCGACATGGACGATCGACATGGAGGATTGACATTGAGGACTGACATGGAGAAGTGACATGGAGAATCGACATGGAGCAGTGATATGAAGGACTGACATGGAGGAGCGACATGGAGGATAGACATGGAGGATTAACATGGAGGAGCGACAAGGAGGAGTGTCATGGAAGACCTGGAGTCGTGACATGGAGGAGTTACATTGAGGAGTCACAGGAAGGAGGGACATGGAGGAGCGACATTCTGGGTTGACATTCTGGAGTGACATGGAGGAGTGACATGGAGGAGTGACATGGAGGAGAAACTTGGAGTAGCGACATGGATGATTGACATGGAGGAGCAAGGATTAGCGACATGTAGGATTGACATGGAGGAGTGACATGGAGGAGCGACAAGGAGGAGTGACATGGATGATCGACATGGAGGATCGATATGGAGGAGTGATATGGAGAAGCGACATGGAGGATTTATATGGAGGGGTGATATGGAGGAGCGACATGGAGGAGTGACATAGAGGAGAAACTTGGAGGATCGACATGGAGGAGTGACATGGAGGAGTGACAAGAATAAGTGACATGGAGGTGTGACATGGAGGAGTGACATGGAGGAGCGACATGGAGGATAGACATGGAGTGACATGGAGGAGCGACATGGAAGAGTGACATGTAGGATCGACATGCAGGAGTGACATGGAAGGGTGAAATGGAGGAGTGTCATGGAAGACATGGAGTTGTGACATGGAGGAGTTACATTGAGGAGTCACAGGAAGGAGGGACATGGAGGAACAATATTCTGGGTTGACATTCTGATGTGACATTCTGTAGTGACATGGAGGAGCGACATTCTGGAGTGTCATAGAGGAGCGACATGGAGGAGTGACATTGAGCAGTGACATGTCGGCGTGACATGGAGGAGTGACATGAAAGATCGATATGGAGGAGTTACAAGGAAGACATGGATGAGTGACATGGAGGAGCGACATGTAGGATCGACATAGAGGATCGACATAGAGGATCGACATGGAGGAGAAACATGGAGGAGGGACAAGGAGAAGTAACATACTGGAGTGACATTCTGGAATGACATGGAGGAGCGACATTCTGGAGTGACATGGACGAGCAACATGGAGGAGTGCCATGGAGGAGCATGGAGGATCGACATGGAGCAGTGATATGATGGAGTGACATGGAGGAGTGACATCGAGGATTGATATGGAGGAGTGATATGGAGAAGTGACATTGAGGAGTGACATGGAGGAGCAAGGATGAGCAACATGGTGGATCGACATGGAGGAGAGACATGGAAAACTGATATGGAAGATCGACATTGAGGACTGTCATGGAGGAGTGACATGGAGGATCGACATAGAGCAGGGATATGAAGGAGTGACATGGAGGATTGACATAGAGGAACGACATGGAGAATAGACATGGAGAATTGACATGGAGGAGCGACATGGAGGAGTGACATGTAGGATCGACATGCAGGAGTGATATTAATGAGTTACATGGAGGATTGTCATGGAAGACATGGAGGAGTGACATGGAGAAGTTACAGGAAGGAGGGATAAGGAGGAGTGACATGGAGGATCAACATGAAGGAGTGACATGGAGGTGCAAGGATGATCGACATGGTGGGTCGACATGGAGCAGTGACATGGAGTAAAAACGTGGAGGAGTGACATGGAGGATCGACATGGAGAAGTGATATGGAGGAGCGACATTTAGGATCTACATGGAGGAGCAACATGGAGGAGTCACATGGAGGAGTGATTTGGAGGATAGACATGGAGGAGGGACATTTTGGAGTGACATGGAGGAGCAAGGATATGCGACATGGAGGATCGACATGGAGCAGAGACATGTAGGAACGGCATGAAGCAGTGACATGGAGGAGTGACATGGAGGAGCGACATGCAGGATCGACATGGAGGAGTGACATGGATCAGTGACATGCAGGATCGACATTGAGGAGTGACATGGAGGATCAAAATGGAGGAGCAAAATGGAGGAGCGACATGGAGGAGTGACATGGAGGAGCAAGGATGAGCGACATGGTGGATCGACATGGAGGAGTGACATGGAGGATTAATATGGAGGACTGACAGAGAAGTGACATGGAGGAGCGACATGGAGGAGTGACATTTTGGATCTACATGGAGGAGCAACATGGAGGAGAGAAATGTAGGAGTGACATGGAGGAATGACATGGCGTAAGGGAGAGTGATGAGTGACATGGGGGATCGACATGGACGAGTGACCTGGAGGAACGAAATAGAGAAGAAACATGGAGGAGTGACATGAAGCAGTGACATGGAGGAGCGATATGGCGGAGTGAGAGGGATGAGTGACATGGAGTAAAAACATGGAGGAGCTACTTTGAGGAGGGACATGGAGGAGGGACATTTTGGAAGGGCGAGGAGAAGCGACATGAAGGAGTGACATGGAGGAGTGACATGGAGGAGCGACATGGCGGAGGGACATTGAGGAGTGACATTCTGGCTTGACATTCTGGAGTGACATTCTGGAATGACATGTAGGAGCGACATTCTGGAGTGACATGGAGGACTGACATGGAAGATCAACATGGAGGAGTGATGTGAAGGAGTGATATTGTAGACTCGGAGGAGTGACAGGGAAGAGAGACATGGAAGACTGACATGGAGGACGGACATGTAGGAGTGACATGGTAGACATAGAGGAGTGACATGAGGAAAGACAAGGAAGAGAGGGAGGAGTGACATGTAGGAGCAAAATGCTGGTGTTGAATTGAGGATCAACATGGAGGAGTGATATGGAGGAGGGGGACATGGAGGAGTGACATTCTCAAGCAACATTCTTGAGGGACATTCTGGAATGACATGGAGAAGCGAAATGGAGGAGTAACATTCTGGAGTTAAATTCTGGAGTGACATCCTGGAGTGACATGGAGGAGCGACATTCTGGAGTGACATGGAGGATCGAAATGGACGATCGACATGGAGCAGTGACATGGAGGAGTGACATAGAAGTGTGACATGGAGGAGTGACATGGAGGAGCGACAATGGAGGAGCGACATGTTGGAGCGACATTCTGGAGTGACATGGAGGAGTGAAATTCTGGAGTGACATGGAGGAGCGACAAGGAAGATCGACATGGATGAGTAACATGTAGGATCTACATGGAGGAATGACATGGAGGATCGACATGGAGGAGCGACATTGAAGATCGACAAGGAGGAGCGACAAGGAGGAGCTACATGGAGGAGCGACATCGCGGAGCGACGTGGAGGACTGACAACGAGGAGGTACATACTGGAGGGACATGGTGGAGCGACATTCTGGACTAACATGTTGGATCTACATGGAGCAATGACATGGAGGATCGACATGGAGGAGCGACATTGAGGATCGACATGGAGGAGTGACATTGAGTAGCGACATGGAGAACTGACATGGAGGATCAACAAGGATTAGTGACATGGAGCAGTGACATGGAGGAGAGACATGGACGATCGACATGGAAGAGTCACATGGAAGATCGACATGGAGGAGTGACATGGAGGAGTGACATGTAGTATTGACATAGAGGAGTTACATAGCGGAGTGACATGGAAGGAAGGAAGGAGTGACATGGAGGAGCGACATGGAGAATTGAAATAGAGGATCGACATGAAGGAGTGACATGGAGGAGGGACATGGAGGAGTGACATTCTGGAGTGACATTCTTGAGTGACATGGAGGAGCGACATTCTGGAGTAACATGTAGGAGTGAAATGGAGGAGCGAAATGGAGGATCGAGATGGAGGATTGACATGGAGGAGAAACATAGAAGAGTTACATGGAGGAGCTACATGAGGAGCAACATCACGGAGCGACTTGGAGGACTGAAATGGAGGAATGACATTCTGAAGGGACATGGATGGGTGACATTCTGGAGTGACATGAGGAACGACATGGAAGATCGACATGGAGGAGTAACATGTAGGATCGACATTGAGGAGCGACATTGAGTACTGACATGTAGGAGTGAGATGGGGAAGGGACATATAAGAAAAATTGGAGCGACATGGATGAGTGTCATGGAGGAGTGACATTCTAGATGGATATTCAGGAGTGACATAAAGGAGCAACATTCTGGAGTAACATTGAGGAGCGACATGGAAGATTGATATGGAGGAGTAACATGTAGGATCTACATGGAGGAGTGACAAGGAGGATCGACATGGAGGAGCCACATTGAGGATCAACATGGAGGAGCGACATTGTGGAGCGACATGGAGTAGTGATATGGGGGAGGGATATGGTAGACAATGAGGAGCAACATGGATGAGTAACATGGAGGAGTGACATTCTGGAGGGACATTGAGGAGCAACATGGAGGATTGACATGGAGTAGTAACATGAAAGATCAACATGGAGGAACGACATTGAGGAGGTAAATGAGGGAGTGACATGGAAGACATGGAGGAGTGACACGGAGGAGAGACATGGAGGAGTGACATTAGGAGCTACATAGAGGATCGACATGGAGGAGCAACAAGGTGGATCGACATGGAGGAGTGACATGGAGGAGTGACATGCTAGAGATGGAGGAGTGACATGGAGGAGAGACATGTAAGATCGACATGGAGGATCGACATGGAGGAGTGACATTCTGGAGTTAAATCTGGATTGACATTTTGGAGTGACATTTTGGAGTAACATTGAGGAGTGACATGGTGGAGTAATATGGATGAGCAAGGAGGAGCGCCATGGAGGATTGAGATGTGTCGACATGGAAGACATGGAGGAGTGACATGGAAGATCGACACGGAGGAGTGACATGTAAGACATGGAGAAATGACATGGAGGATATGACATTGAGTAGTAACATGGAGGAGTGACAAAGAGGATCGACATGGAGGAGAGACATAGAGGATCAACATGGAGGAGTGACATGGAGGATCGACATGGAGGAGCAACAAGGTGGATCGACATGTAGGAGTGACATGGAGGAGTGACAAAGAGGAGCGACAGGGAGGAGTGACATGGAGGAGTTACATTTTGGAGGGACATTCTGGAGGGACATTCTGGAGTGACATGGAGGAGCGACATGGAGGAGTGACATGGAGGATTGACATGTAGTATTGACATGGAGGAGTTACATAGAGGAGTGACACGGAAGAAAGGCAGGAGTGACATGGAGGAGCGACATGGAGGAGCGAAATAGAGGATCGACATGGAGGAGTGACATGAAGGAGTGACATTCTGGAGTGACATTCTGGAGGGACATTCTGGAATGACATTGGAGGAGCGACATGTCTGAGGGACATGGAGGAGTAACATTCTGGAGATAAATTCTGGATTGACATTCTGGAGTGTCATGGAGGAGCGACATTCTGGAGTGACATGGAAGAACGACATGGAGGAGTGATATGGAGGAGCAAGGAGGAGTGACATGGAGTGACATGGAAGACAGGGAGGAGTGACATGGAGGAGCGACATGGAGGTGTTAAATAGCGGATCGACATGGAGGAGTGACATGGAAGAGGGAAATGGTGGAGTGATATTCTGGAGTTCCATTCTGGAGTGATATTCCGGAGTGACATGTAGAAATGTCATTCTGGAATGACATTGTGGAGCAACAGGGAGGAGTTATATGGATGATCAAGGAGGAGCGACATGGACGATCGACATGGAGTAGTCACATGGAGCATCGACATGAAGGAACAATATGGAGCAGTGACATGGTAAAATTGGAGGAGTTACATGGAGTAGAGACATGGAAGATCGACATGGAGGATAATCATGGAAAAGTAACATGGATGAGTGACAAGAGGAGCGTCATGGAGGAGCAACATGGAGGATCGACATGGAGGAGCGACGTGGAGGAGCAACATTGAGGAGCGACATGGAGGCCTAACATGGAGGATCGACATGGATGGCTGACATTGAGTATTGACATGGAGAAAGGACATGGAGGAGTGACATTATTGAATGACATGGAGGAGAGACAAGGAGGAGTGACATTCTGGAGTTAAATTTTGGAGTGACATTCCGGAGTGACATGTAGGAGCGACATTCTGGAGTGACATGGAGGAGATATACGGAGGAGCAAGGAGGAGCGACATGGAGGATCAACATGGAGTAGTGACATGGAGGAGCGACAATGAGGAGTGACATGGAAGACATGGAGGAGTGACATGGAGGAACAACATGGAGAATCAACATGGAGGATCGACATGGAGGATGGACATGGAGGAGTGACTTTCTGGAGTTAAATTCCGGCGTGACACACTGGAGTTACATTGAGGAGCGACATTCTGGAGTGACATGGAGGAGCAACATGGAGGAGTGACATGGAAGACATGGAGTACTGACATGGAGTATCGAAATAGAGGATTGACATGTAGGGGGGACATGGAGGAGTTACATTGAGGAGCGACATGGAGGAGTGACCAGGAGGAGTTACATTCTGGACTGACATTCTGGAGGGACATTCTGGAGCAACATGGAGGAGCGACATGGAGGAGGTACATGATGGAGTGACGTGGAAGACATGGAGGAGTGACATGGAGTAGCAACATGCAGGTGTGACATGGAGGAGTGACAATGAGGAGCCACATGAAGGAGTAACAATTAGGAGCAACATGGTGGAGTGTCATGTAGGATCAACATGGAGGAGTGACATGGAGGAGTGACATGGTAGAAATGGAGGAGTGACATGGAGGAGAGACGTGGAAGATAGACATGGAGGATCGACATGGAGGAATAACATGGAGTGACAAGGAGGAGCAACAAGGAGGAGTGACATGGGATAGCGACATGGAAGAGCTACATGGAGGAGCGACATCGCGGAGTGACATGGGGGACTGACATGGAAGATCGACATGGAGGATAAACATAAAGGATCTACATGGAGGAGCGACATGGAGGAGGTGTATGAGGGAGTTACATGGAAGACATGGATGAGTGACATGGAGTAGCAACATGGAGGATCAACAAGGACGATCGACATGGAGCAATGCCATGGAGGAGTGACATGGAGGATCAACATGGAGGAATGACAAGAGGAGCATCATGGAGGAGCAACATTGAGGAGCAAACATGAAGGACTGACATGGAGATTAGACATGGATGACTGACATTGAGGATCGACATGGAGAAAGGACATGGAGGAATTACATTCTGGAGTTAAATTCTGGAGTGACATTCTGGAGTGACATGGATGAGGGTCATGGAGGAGTGACATTCTGGATTTAAATTTTGGAGGGACATTCTGGAGTGACATAGAGGAGTCATATGGATGAGCAAGGAGGAGCGACATGGAGGATAAACATGGGGGACTGACTAGGAGGAGCGATATTCTGGAGTGACATGGAGGAGCGAAATGGAGGATTGAGATGG
The DNA here is from genome assembly GCF_015220745.1 of Sebastes umbrosus. Taxonomy (NCBI): domain Eukaryota; kingdom Metazoa; phylum Chordata; class Actinopteri; order Perciformes; family Sebastidae; genus Sebastes; species Sebastes umbrosus. The sequence goes on from NC_051273.1 coordinate 38,463,086, forward strand.
AGGAGTGAAATGGAGGAGAAACATAGTAGAGTTACATGGAGGAGCTACATGAGGAGCAACATCACGTAGCGATTTGGAGGACAGACATTGGAGGAATGACATTCTGGAGGGACATGGAGGAGCGACATTTTGAAGTGACATGGAGGAGCGACATTCTGGAGTGACATGGAAGACATGGAGCAGTGACATGGTGCACCAGCATGTAGGATTGAAGTGGAGGATCGACATGGAGGTGCGACATCGAGCAGTGACATGGAAGTGTGACATGGAGGAGAGACATTGAGGATCAACATGGAGGAGTGACATGTAGGAGCGATATGGCAGAATGACATGGAGGAGTGACATGGAGGATTGACATGGAGGAGTGACATAGAGGTGTGACGTGGAAGAAAGGGAGGAGTGACATGGAGGAGCGACATGGAGGAGCGAAATAGGGGATTGACATGGAGGAGTGACATAGAGGAGGGACATGTAGGAGTGAAATTCTGGAGTGACATGGAGGAGGGACATGGAGGATTCACTTGGAGGATCTAAATGGAGGAGTGACATGGAGGATTGACATGGAGGAATGACACGGAGGATCGAAATAGAGGAGTGACAGTAAGGAGTGACTTTGAAGACAGGGAGGAGTGACATGTAGGAGCGACATGGAGGACTGACATGGAAGATCAACATGGAGGAGTGACATGGAGGAGTAACATGGAGGATTGACATGGAGGAGTGACAGTGACATTGAAGACAGGGAGGAGTGGTATGGAGGATCGACATGGAGGAGCAACATTGAGATGGACATTGAGATTACATGAAAGATCAACATGGAGGAGTGACATGGAGGAGTGACATTGTAGACTCGGAGGAGTGACATGAAGAGAGACATGGAAGATTGACATTGTGGACAGACATGTAGGAGTGGCATGGTAGACATAGAGGAGTGACATGGAGGAGAGACATGGAGGATTGACATGGAGGATCGACATGGAGTGACATGGAGGAGTGACATGGAAGTGTGACGTGGAAGAAAGGGAGAAGTGATATGGAGGAGCGACATGGAGGAGCGAAATAGAGGATCGACATGGAGGAGTGACATAGAGGAGGGACATGGAGGAGTGAAATTCTTTAGTGACATGGAGAAGCGATATGGAGGAGGGACATGGAGGAGTAACTTGGAGGATCTAAATGGAGGAGTGACATAGAGGAACGACATGGAGGATCAACATTGAGGAGCGACCTTGAGGAGCGACATGGAGGAGTGACATACAGGATCGACATGGAGCAGTGACATGGAGAAGATACATTGAGTAGAGACATGGAGTATTGACATTCTGGAGTGACATGGAGGAGCGACATGAATGAGTGATATTGAGGAGCACAGAGTAGCAACATGGAGGATCGACATTGAGGAGTGACATGGAGGAGCGACACGGAGGAGTGACATGGAAGAAATTGAGGACTGACATGGATGATTGACATTGACTAGTTACATGGAGGACTGACTAGTAGGAGCAACATGGAGTAGTGACAGGGAGGAGTGACATTCTGGAGAGACATTCTGGTGGTAAATTCTGGAGTGACATCGAGGAGCAACATGAAGGACCTAAATGGAGGAACGACATGGAGGAGGTAATTGGGGGAGTGACATGGAAGACATGGAGGAGTGAAATGGAGGACCAACATGGAGGATCGACATGGAGGATCGACACGGTGGAGTGATATGGAAGACATGGAGGAGTGACATGTAAGATCGAAATTGATTAGTGACATGGAGGAGTGACAAGGAGGAGCGACATGGAGGAGTAACATGAAGGATCTACATGGAGGAGCGACATGGAGGTGTGAGATGGGGGAGTGACATGGAAGACAGAGGAGTGACATGGAGGAGCAACATGGAGTATCGACATGGAGGATCAACATGAAGGAGTGACTTGGAGGAGTGACATTCTGGAGTGACATGGAGGAATGAAATGGAGGAGTGACATGGAGGACCGACATGGAGGATCGACATGGAAGAGTGACATGTAGGATCGACATGGAGGAGTGACATGGAGGAGCAACATGGAAGAGCGATATGGAGGAGCTACATGGAGAAGCAACATTGCGGAGCGACATGGAGGACTTACAACAAGGAGGTACATGCTGGAGGGACATGGTGGAATGACATTCTGGAGTGACATGGAGGAGTGACATTCTGGAGTAACATTGAGGACATTCTGGAGTTAAATATGGATTGATATGGAGGAGCGACATTCTGGAGTAACATGGATGAGCGACATGGTGGAGTGATACGGATTAGCAAGGAGGAGCGACATGGAGGATCGACATGTGTCGACATGGTAGACATGGAGGAGTGACATGGAGGATCGACATTGAGCAGTGACATGGAGGAGTGACAAAGAGGAGCGACATGGAGGAGTCATATGGAGGAGTGACATTTTGGGGGGACATTCTGGAGGGACATTCTGGAGTGACATTGATGACAGATATGGAGGATTGAAATAGAGGAGTAACATGAATCATCTACATGGAGGAGGTACATAGGGGAGTGACATGGAAGACATGGAGAAGTGAAATGGAGGAGCAACATCAAGGATCGACATGGAGGATCGACATGAAGCAGTGATATGGAGGAGTGACATGGAGGAGCAACATGGAGGATCGACATGGAGGAGCAACAAGGTGGATCGACATTGAGGAGTGACATGGAGGAGCGACACGGAGGAGTGACATGGAAGACATGGAGGACTGACATGGATGATTGACATTGACTAGTTACATGGAGGACTGACTAGTAGGAGCGACATGGAGTAGTGACAGGGAGGAGTAACATTCTGGAGAGACATTCTGGAGGTAAATTCTGGAGTGACATCGAGGAGCAACATGAAGGACCTAAATGGAGGAACGACATGGAGGAGGAAATTGGGGGAGTGACATGGAAGACATGGAGGAGTGAAATAGAGGACCAACTTGGAGGATCGACATGGAGGATCGACACGGTGGATCGACCTGGAGTGACATGGAGGAATGACATGGTGAAGATGGAGGAGTGACATGGAGGAGAGACATGGAAGATCGACATGGAGGATCGACATGGAGGAGTGACATTCTGGAGTTAAATCTGGATTGACATTCTGAAGTGACATGGAGGAGTGACATGAAGGATCAACATGTAGGAGTGACATGGAGGAGTGACAAAAAGAGGAGCGACATGGAGGAGTGACATGGAGGAGTTACATTTTGAAGGGACATTCTGGAGTGACATGGATGATCGACATGGAGGAGCGACATGGAGGATTGATATGGAGGAGTGACATGGAGGAGCGACATGGAGGAGTGACATGGAGGAGCGACAAGGAGGAGTGACATGGATGATCGACATGGAGGAGTGACATGGATGATCGACATGGAGGAGCGACATGGAGGATTTATATGGAGGATCGACATGGAGGAGTGACATTGAGGAGTGACAAGAAGAAGTTACATGGAGGATTGACATGGAGGATTGACATGGAGGAGCGACATGGATGAGTGACATGTAGGATTGACATGCAGGAGTGACATGGAGGAGTGACATGGAAGACATGGAGGAGTGACAAGGAGGAGTTACATTAAGGAGTCACAGGAAGGAGGGACATAGAGGAGCGACATTCTGGAGTGATATGGAGGAGCAAGGATTAGGGACATGGGGGATCGACATGGAGGAGTGACATGGAGTATTAACTTGGAGGAGTGACATGAGGGATCGACATGGAGGAGTGACATGGAGGAGGAAGGAGGAGCAAAATGGAGGAGCGACAAGGAGGAGTGACGTGGATGATCGACATGGAGGAGTTACAGGAAGTAGGGACATGCAGGAGCGACATTCTGGGTTGAAATTCTGGAGTGACATTTTGGAGTGACATGGAGGAGAGACATGGAGGAGCAAGAATGAGCAAGGATGAGAGACATGGTGGATCGACATGGAGTAGAGACATGGAGTAGCAACTTGGAGTAGTGACATGAGGGAGGGACAAGGAAGAGCTACATACTGGGTGACATTCTGGAGTGACATTCTGGAGTGACATGTAGGAGTGACATTCTGGAGTGACATGGAGGAGTGACATGGAGGAGCAAGGATGAGGGACATGGTGGATCGACATGGAGGAGTGACATGGAGTAGCAAGTTGGAGGAGTGACATGGAGGATCGACATGGAGAAGCGACATGGAGGAGCGACATCTAGGATCTACATGGAGGAGCAACATGGAGGAGTGACATGGATGAGTGTCATTGTTGATCGACATGAAGGACTGAAATGGAAAAGCTGCATGGAGAAGCGACATAGAGGAGCGACATGGAGAATCGACATGGAGGAGCAACATGGAGGAGTGACATGGAGGAGTGACAAGGAGGAGTGACATTGAGGAGTGACATTAAGGAGTGACATGGAGGAGTGACTTGGAGGAGGTCAAAGGAAGAGGGACATTTTGGAGTGACAAGGTAGAGCGACATGGAGGATCGACATGTAGTAGAGACATGGAGGAGCGGCATGAAGCAGTGATATGGAGGAGTTACATAGAGGATCGACATGGAGGAGGGAGATTCTGGATTGACATGGAGTAGCGGCATCGAGGAGTGACATGGAGGAGCAAGGATGAGCAACATGGAGGAGTGACATGGAGGATCAACATGGAGGAGCGACATGGATTATCGACATAGAGGAGTGACAGGAAGGAGGGACCTGGAGGAGCGACATTCTGGGTTGAAATTCTGGAGTGACATTCTGGAGTGACATGTAGGAGTGACATTCTGGAGTGACATGGAGGATCGAACCGGAGGAGTGACATGGAAGACATGGAGGTGTGACATGGAGGATCGACATTGAGTAGTGACTTGGAGTAGTGACAAGGAGGGTTGACATGGAGGAGCGAAATGGAGGATCAACACGGAGGGTTGACATGGAGGAGTGACATGGAAGACAGTAAGGAGTGACATGGAGGGGAGATATGGAGATGTGAAATAGAGGATTTACATGGAGGAGTGACATTGAGGAGGTTTATGTAGGAGTGACATTCTGGATTGACTTTCTGGAGGGACATTCTGGAGTGAAATGGAGGTATCGACATGGAGGAGTGACAAGGAGGAGTGATATGGAGGATCTGCATAGAGGATTGACATGGAGGAGGGATATGGAGGAGTGACATTCTGGAGTCAAATTCTGGAGTGACATTCTGGAGTGACATGGAGGAGCAACATTCTGGGGTGACATGGAGGAGTGACATGGAGGAGTGACATGGAGGAGTGATATGGATGAGCAGGGACGAGCAACATGGAGGATCGACATGGAATAGTCACATGGAGGACCGACACATATGAGGTACATGGGGGAGTGATATTGGAAGACATGGAGGAGTTACTTGATGGAGCAACATGGAGGATAAAAATGGAGGATCGACATGGAGCCACTGCTCCATGTCGATCCTCCATCATGGAGGAGTGACAAGGAGGAGCGACAAGGAGGAGTAACATGGAAGAGCGACATGGAGGATCGATATGTAAGAGCGACATCGAGCAGTGACATGGAAGTGTGACATGGAGGAGCGAAATAGAGGATCGACATATGTCAACATGGAAAACATGGAGGAGTGACATGGAAGATCGACATGGAGGAGTAACATGTAGGATCTAAATGGTGGAGTGACCTGGAGGATCGACATGGAGGAGCGATATGGAGGATCGATAAGGAGGAGCGACATCGATGAGCAACATGGAGGACTGACATGGAGGATCAACAAGGGGGAGTGACATGGAGCAGTTACACAGAGGAGAGACATGGAGGATCGACATGGAGCAGTGACATGGAGGAGTGACATGGAGGAGCGACATGGAGGATCGACATGGAGTATTGACAAGGTGGATCGACATGGAGGAGTGACATGGAGGAGTGACATGGTAGAGATGGAGGAGTTACATGGAGGAGAGACATGGAAGATCGACATGCAAGATCGACATGGAGGAGAGACATGGAAGATCGACATGGAGGAGTGACATGGTAGAGATGGAGGAGTGACATGGAGGAGAGACATGGAAGTTCGACATTGAGGATTGACATGGAGGAGTGACATTCTGGAGTTAAATCTGGATTGATATTTTGGAGTGACATGGAGGAGTGACATGGTGTATTGATATGGATGAGCAAGGAGGAGCGACATGGAGGATCGAGATGTGTCGACATGGAAGACATTTATGAGTGACATGGAGGAGTTACATTTTGGAGGGCCATCTTGGAGGGACATTCTGGAGTAACATGGAGGAGCGACATTCTGGAGTGACATTTTGGAGTGACATTGATGAGAGATATGGAGGATTGACATAGAGGATCAACATGGAGGAGTGACATGGAGGAGCAACATGGAGGAGTGACAAGGAGGAGTGACATGTAGTATTGACATGGAGGAGTTACATAGAGGAGTGACGTAGAAGAAAGGGTGGAGTGACATGGAGGAGTGACATGGAGGAGCGAAATAGAGGATCGACATGGAGGAGTGACATAGAGGAGGGACATGGAGGAGTGAAATTCTGGATTGACATGGAGGAGAGACATGGAGGAGTAACTTGGAGGATCTAAATGGAGGAGTGACATGGAGGATTGACATGGAGGAATGACACAGAGGATCGAAATAGAGGAGTGACAGTAAGGAGTGACATTGAAGACAGAGAGGAGTGACATGTAGGAGTGACATGGAGGACTGACATGGAAGATCAACATGGAGGAGTGACATGGAGGAGTAACATGGAGGATTGACATGGAGGAGTGACAGTGACATTGAAGACAGGGAGGAGTGGTATGGAGGATCGACATGGAGGAGCGACATTGAGAAGAGACATGGAGGACTGACATGAAAGATCAACATGGAGGAGTGACATGGAGGAGTGACATTGAGGAGCAACATGGAAGATCGACATGGAGGAGTAACATGTAGGATCTAAATGGAGGAGTGACATGAAGGATCGACATGGAGGAGCGATATGGAGGATCAACAAGGAGGAGTCGACATGGAGTATTGACAAGGAAAACTGACATGGAGGAGTTACATTCTACAGTTAAATTCTGGAGTGAAATTCTGGAGTGACATGTAGGATCTACATGGAGGAGTGACATTGAGGATCGACATGTAGGAGCGACATAGAGGATTGACATGGAGGAGTGTCAAGGTTGATCGACATGGAGGAGTGACATGGAAAAGTGACATGGTAGAGATGAAGGAGAGACATGGAAGATCGACATGGAGGATCGACATGGTGGAGCGACTTTCTGGAGTGACATGGAGGAGCGACAAAGAGGATCGACATGGAGGAGTGTCAAGGTTGATCAACATGGAGGAGTGACATGGAAAAGTGACATGGTAGAGATGAAGGAGAGACATGGAAGATCGACATCGAAGATCGACATGGAGGAGTAACATGTAGGATCTAAATGGAGGAGTGACATGAAGGATCGACATGGAGGAGCGATATGGAGTATTGACAAGGAGGACTGACAAGGAGGAGTGATATTCTACAGTTAAATTCTGGTGTGAAATTCTGGAGTGACATGTAGGAACTACATGGAGGAGTAACATGGAGGATCGACATGCAGGAGCGACATAGAGGATCGACATGGAGGAGTGTCAAGTTTGATCGACATGGAGGAGTGACATGGAGGAGTGACATGGAGGAGTGACATGGAGGAGAGATATGGAAGATCGACATGGTGGATCGACATGGAGGAGTGACATTCTGGAGTTAAATCTGGATTGACATGGAGGAGCGACATTCTGGAATTAAATCTGTGTTGACATGGAGGAGCGACATTCTGTAGTGACATGGAGGAGTGACATGGTGGAGTGATATGGATGAGCAAGGAAGAGCGACATGGAGCATCGACATGTGTCGATAAGGAAGACATGGAGGAGGGACATGGAGGAGTGACATGGAGGATCGACATTGAGCAGTGACATGGAGGAGTGACATTTTGGAGGGACATTCTGGAGGGACATTCTGGAGAGACATTGATGAGAGATATGGAGGGTTGACATAGAGGAGTAACATGAAGGATCTAAATGGAGGAGCTACATGGAGGAGGTAAATAGGGGAGTGACATGGAAGACATGGAGCAGTGAAATGGAGGAGCAACATCGAGGATCGACATGGAGGATCGACATGGAGCAGTGACATGGAGGAGCGACATGGAGGTGTCAAAATGGAGTACTGACAAGGAGGACTGACATGGAGGAGTGACATTCTACAGTTAAATTCTGGAGTAAAATTCTGGAGTGACACGTAGGATCTACATATAGGAGTGACATGGAGGATCGATATGGAGGAGCTACATAAAGGATCGACATGGAGGATCAACATGGAGGAGTGACATTCTGGAGTTAAATCTGGATTGACATGGAGGAGCGACATCCTGGAATTAAATCTGTGTTGACATGGAGGAGCGACATTCTGGAGTGACATGGAGGAGTGACATGGTGGAGTGATATGGATGAGCAAGGATGAGCGACATGGAGGATCGACATGTGTCGATAAGGAAGACATGGAGGAGTGACATGGAGGAGTGACATGGAGGATCGACATTGAGCAGTGAAATGGAGGAGTGACATTTTGGAGATACATTCTGGAGGGACATTCTGGAGTGACATTGATGAGAGATATGGAGGGTTGACATAGAGGAGTAACATGAAGGATCTAAATGGAGGAGCTACATGGAGGAGGTAAATAGGGGAGTGACATGGAAGACATGGAGCAGTGAAATAGAGGAGCAACATCGAGGATCGACATGGAGGATCGACATGGAGCAGTGACATGGAGGAGTGACATGGAGGAGTCGACATGGAGGAGTGACATTCTGGAGTTAATTCTGGATTGACATTCTGGAGTGACATGGAGTAGTGACATGATAGAGATGGTGGAGTGACATGGAGGAGAGACATAGAAGATCGACATGGAGGATCGACATGGAGGAGTGACATTCTGAAGTTAAATCTGGATTGACATTCTGGAGTGACATGGAGTAGTGACATTCTGGAGTGACATGGTGGAGTGATATGGATGAGCAAGGAGGAGCGACATGGAGGATCGACATGTGTCAACATGGAAGACATGGAGGAGTGACATGGAGGATCGACATTGAGCAGTGACATGGAGGAGCGACATTCTGGAGTGACATGGAGGAGCGACATGGAAGATTGCCATGGAGGAGTACCATCTAAATGGAGGAGTGACATGAAGGATCGACTTCGAGGAGCGACATGGAGTTTCGACATGGAGGAGTCGACATGGAGTATTGACAAGGAGGACTGACATGGAGGAGTGACATTCTACAGTTAAATTCTGGAGTAAAATTCGGGAGTGACATGTAGGATCTACATATAGGAGTGACATGGAGGATCGACATGGAGGAGCTACATAGAGGATCGACATGGAGGATCAACAAGGTGGATCGATATGGAGGAGTAACGTGTAGGATCTATATGTAGGAGTGACATGGAGGATCGACATGGAGGAGCTACATAGAGGATCGACATGGTGGAGCAACATGGTGGATCGACATAGAGGAGTGACATGGTATAGCGAGATGGAGGATTGACATAGAGGAATGACATGGAGGAGCGAGGATGAGCGACCATGAGGATTTACATGGAGGAGTGACATGGAGGAGCGACATAGAGGATCGACATAGAGGAGTGACATGGTATAGCGAGATGGAGGATTGACATAGAGGAGCGACATGGAGAAGTTACATGGAGGAGCAAGGAGGAGCGACATGGAGGATCAAAATGGAGGAGTGACATGGAGGATCTCCATGGAGCTGTGAAATCAAGGAGCGACATGGAGGAGTGACATTGAGGATCGACTTGGAGGATTTACAAGGAGGAGCAAGGATGAACAACATGGAGGATCGACATTGAGGAGTGACATGGAGGAGCAACAAGGAGGAGCGAGATTAAGTAGTGAAATGGAGTAGCGCAATGGAGGAGCGACATGGAGGACGTTACATGGATTTGTGATATTTAGGAATGACAAGAAGAAGTGACATGGAGGAGTGTTATGGAGGAGTGAAAAGTAGTATGTAAATGGAGGAGCAACATGGAGGAGCGACATGGAGGAGCGACATGGAGGATCGAGATGGAGTAGGGATATGGAGGAGCAACATGGAGGAACAACATGGATGACCGATATGGGATAGTGACATGGTGGATCGACATGGAGGATCGACATGGAGGAGTGACACGGAGGAGCGACATGGAGGAGCGACATGGAGGAGTGATATGGAGGATCGACATGGAGCAGTGACATGGGGTATCTACATGGAGGATCAACATGGAGGAGAGACGTGGAGGAGCAACATGGAGGAGTAGCATGGAGGATCGACATGGAGGATCGGCCTGGAAGAGTGAATTTGAGGAGTGACATTCTGTAGTGACATACTGTAGTGACATTCTTGAGTGTTATGGAGGAGCGAAATTGAGGAGTAAATTGGAAGAGCAAGGAGGAGTGACAAGGAGGATCGACAAGGAGGAGCAAGGAGGAGTGACATGAAGGATCGACATGGGGGAGTGACATAGAGGAGTGACATGGAGGAGCGACATGGAGGAGTGAAATTGAGGAGTTACATGGAGAAGTGACTTGGAGGAGCGACATGGAGGATCGACATTATGGAGTGACATGGAGGAGCAAGGATGAGCGAAATAGAGGATCGACACTGAGGAGTGACATGAAGGATCGACATGGAGAAGCAACATGGAGGAGTGAGATGGAGGAGTGACATGGAGGAGCGACATGTAGGATCTACATGGAGGAGTGATAAGGAGGACTGAAATGGAGGAGTGACATGCAGAGGTGACACGGAGGAGCGACATCAAGGATCTACATAGCGGAGCCACTGGGAGAAGTGACATGGAGAAGTGACATGGAGGAGCGACATCAAGGATCTACATAGAGGAGCCACCGGGAGAAGTGACATGGAGAAGTGACATGGAGGAGCAACATGGTGGATCAACTTGGAGGACATGGAGGAGTTACATGGAGGAGTGTAATGTAGGAGAAAGGAGGAGCGACATGGAGGAGCGACAAGGAGGAGTGAAATGGAGGAGTGACATGGAGTAGTGACATTAACGAGTGACATGGAGGATCGACATGAAGCAGTGATTTAAAAAAGTGACATGGAGGAGCGACAAGGAGGATAGACATGGAGGATTGATATGGAGGAGGGACATGGAGGAGTGACATGGTGGATCAACATGGAGGAGAGACCTGGAGGCGTGATATGGAGTAGTGTCATGGATGACATGGAGGAGTGACATGGAGAAGTGACATGGAGGGTCAACATGGTGTATCAACATGGAGGGCTGACATGGAGGAGTTACATGGAGGAGTGACATTGAGGAGGGACATAGAGGAGCAACATTCTGGATTGACATGGAGGAGTGACATGTAGGAGCAAGGATGAGCGACATGGAGGATCGACACGGAGGAGAGACATAGAGGAGCAACTTGGAGGTGTGACATGGAGGATCAACATGGAGAAGTAACATGGAGGAGTGAGATGGATGAGTGAAATGGAGGAGCGACATGGAGGATAGACATGGAGGTTTGACATGGAGGAGCGACATGGAGGAGTGATAAGGAGGACTGAAATGGAGGAGTGACATGCAGAGGTGACACGGAGGAGCGACATAAAGGATCTACATAGAGGAGCCACCGGGAGAAGTGACATGGAGAAGTGACATGGAGGAGCAACATGGTGGATCAACATGGAGGACATGGAGTAGTTACATGGAGGAGTGTAATGTAGGAGAAAGGAGGAGCGACATGGAGGAGCGACAAGGAGGAGTGAAATGGAGGAGTGACATGGAGTAGTGACATTAACGAGTGACATGGAGGATCGACATGGAGCATTGATTTAAAAAAGTGACATGGAGGAGCGACACGGAGGAGCGACAAGGAGGATAGACATGGAGGATTGATATGGAGGAGCGACATGGAGGAGTGACATGGTGGATCAACATGGAGGAGAGACCTGGAGGCGTGATATGGAATAGTGTCATGGATGACATGGAGGAGTGACATGGAGGAGTGACATTGAGGATCAACATGGTGGATCAACATGGAGGGCTGACATGGAGGAGTTACATGGAGGAGTGACATTGACGAGGGACATGGAGGAGCAACATTCTGGATTGACATTGAGGAGTGACATGTAGGAGCAAGGATGAGCGACATGGAGGATCGACACGGAGGAGAGACATAGAGGAGCAACTTGGAGGTGTGACATGGAGGATCAACATGGAGAAGTAACATGGAGGAGTGAGATGGATGAGTGAAATGGAGGAGCGACATGGAGGATAGACATGGAGGTTTGACATTGAGGAGCGACATGGAGGAGTGTCCTGGTGGATCGACATGGAGGAGTGACATGGAGGCGTGATATGGAGTAGTGTCATGGATGACTTTGAGGAGTGACTTGGAGGATCAAGATGTAGGGGTGACCTGGAGGAGCTACATTGAGGAGCTAAATGGAAGAGGGACATGGAGGAGAACATTCTGGAGTAACATGGAGGAGTGACATGTAGGAGTAAGGATGAGCGACATGGAAGGAGTGACATGGAGGAGCGACATGGAGGAGTGACATGTAGGATCGACATGCAAAAGTGACATTGAAGACATGGAGGAGTGACATGGAGGAATTACATGGAGGAGTCACAGGAAGGAGGGACATGGAGGAGCGACATTCTGGACTTGACATTCTAGAGTGAAATGGAGGAGTGAAATTCTGGAGTGACATGGAGGAGTGAAATGGAGGAGCAAGGATGAGCGACATGGTGGATCGACATGGAGGAGTTACATGGAGGATTGATATGGAGGAGTGACATGGAGAAGTGACATGGAGGAGCAACATTCTGGGTTGACATTCTGGATTGACATTCTGGAGTGAAATGGAGGAGTGACATGGAGGAGCAAGGATGAGCAAGGATGAGCGACATGGTGGATCGACATGGAGGAGAGACATGGAGTAGCAACTTGGAGGAGTGACATGAAGGAGGGACATGGAGGAGCTACATTCTGGGTTGACATTCTGGAGTGACATTCTGGATTGACATGTAGGAGTGACATTCTGGAGTGACATGGAGGAGCAAGGATGAGCGACATGGAGGATCGACATGCAGGAGTGACATGGAGGAGTGACATGGAAGAATTACATGGAGGAGTCACAGGAAGGAGGGACATGGAGGAGTAACATTCTGGAGTGACATGGAGGAGTGACATAGAGGAGCAAGGATGAGTGACATGGTTTATTGACATGGAGGAGTGACATGGAGGATTGATATGGAGGAGTGACATGGAGAAGTGACATTGAGGTGTGACAAGAAGAAATGACATGGAGGAGTGACATGGAGGAGTGACATTTAGGATCTACATGGAGGAGCAACATGGAGGAGAGAAATGGAGGAGTGACATGGAGAAGAGACATGGCGTAGTGAGAGGGATGAGTGACATGGGGGATGGAAATGGACGAGTGACCTGGAGAAGAGAAATGGAGTAGAAACATGGAGGAGTGACATGAAGCAGTGACATGGAGGAGCTACTTGGAGGAGGGACATGGAGGAGGGACATTTTGGAGTGACTAGGAGAAGCGACATGAAGGAGTGACATGGAGGAGTGACATGGAGGAGCAACATGGTGGAGTGAGAGGCAGGAGTGACATTCCTGAGTGACATTCTGGAATGACATTCTGGAGTGACATGGAGGAGTGACATGGAGGATCGACATGGAGGAGCGACATGTAGGTTTTACATGGAAGAGCAACATGAAGGAGTGAAATGGAGGAGTGACATGGAGCAGTGATATGAAGGAGCGAGATGGAGGAGTGACATGTAGGATCGACATGGAGTGACATGGAGTAGTGACATGGAGGAGTGTCATGGAAGACATGGAGTTGTGACATGGAGGAGTTACACTGAGGAGTCACAGGAAGGAGGGACATGGAGGAGCGACATTCTGGATTGACATTCTGGAGTGACATTCTGTAGTGACATGGAGGAGCGACATTCTGGAGTGACATGGAGGAGCAAGGATGAGCGACATGGTGGATTGACATGGAGGAATGACATGGAGGATTGATATGGAGGAGTGACATGGAGGAGTGACATTGAGGAGTGAGAAGAAGTGACACACAGGAGTGACATTCTGGAGTGACATTCTGGTGTGACATGGAGGAGCGATATGGAAGAGTAACATGGAGGAGTAAAGATGAGCGACATGGACGATCGACATGGAGGAGTGACATTGAGGACTGACATGGAGAAGTGACATGGAGGATCGACATGGAGCAATGATATGAAGGACTGACATGGAGGAGCGACATGGAGGATAGACATGGAGGATTGACATGGAGGAGCGACATGGAGGTGTGTCATGGAAGACCTGGAGTAGTGACATGGAGGAGTTACATTGAGGAGTCACAGGAAGGAGGGACATGGAGGAGCAACATTCTGGGATGACATTCTGGAGTGACCTTCTGGAGTGACATGGAGGAGCTACATGGAGGAGCGACATGTAGGTTTTACATGGAAGAGCAACATGGAGGAGTGAAATGGAGGAGTGACATGGAGGATCGACATGGAGGACTGACATGGTGGAGCGACATGGAGAAGCGAGACAGAGGAGTGACATTCTGGATTCACATTCTGGAGTGACATTCTGGCGTGACATGGAGGAGCGATATGGAAGAGTAACATGGAGGAGTAAGGATGAGCGACATGGACGATCGACATGGAGGAGAGACATTGAGGACTGACATGGAGAAGTGACATGGAGAATCGACATGGAGCAGTGATATGAAGGACTGACATGGAGGACTGACATGGAGGATAGACATGGAGGATTGACATGGAGGAGCGACATGGAGGAGTGTCATGGAAGACCTGGAGTCGTGACATGGAGGAGTTACATTGAGGAGTCACAGGAAGGTGGGACATGGAGGAGCGACATTCTGGGTTGACATTCTGGAGTGACATTCTGGAGTGACATAGATGATTGACATGGATGAGCAAGGATTAGCGACATGTAGGATTGACATGCAGGAGTGACATGGAGGAGCGACAAGGAGGAGTGACATGGAGGAGTGACATGGAGGATTGTCTTGGAATACATGGAGGAGTGACATGGAGGATTTACATGGAGGAGTTACACGGAGGAGTCACAGGAAGGAGGGACATGGAGGAGCGACATTCTGGGTTGAAATTCTGGAGTGACATTCTGGAGTGACATGGAGGAGTGACATGTAGGAGCAAGGATGAGCAAGGATGAGTGACATGAAGGAGGGACATGGAGGATTGACATTGAGTAGCAACTTGGAGGAGTGACATGAAGGAGGGACATGGAGGAGCTACATTCTGGTTTGACATTCTGGAGTGACCTTCTGGAGTGACATGGAGGAGCGACATGGAGGATTGACATGGAGGAGCGACATGTAGGTTCTACATGGAAGAGCAACATGGAGGAGTGAAATGGAGGAGTGACATGGAGGAGCGACATGGAGAAGAGACACAGAGGAGTGACATTCTGGATTGACATTCTGGAATGACATTCTGGTGTGACATGGAGGAGCGATATGGAAGAGTAACATGGAGGAGTAAGGATGAGCGACATGGACGATCGACATGGAGGACTGACATTGAGGACTGACATGGAGAAGTGACATGGAGAATCGACATGGAGCAGTGATATAAAGGACTGACATGGAGGAGCAACATGGAGGATAGACATGGAGGATTGACATGGAGGAGCGACAAGGAGTAGTGTCATGGAAGACCTGGAGTCGTGACATGGAGGAGTTACATTGAGGAGTCACAGGAAGGAGGGACATGGAGGAGCGACATTCTGGGTTGATATTCTGGAGTGACATGGAGGAGTGACATGGAGGAGTGACATGGAGGAGAAACTTGGAGAGGCGACATGAATGATTGACATGGAGGAGCAAGGATTAGTGACATGTAGGATCGACATGGAGGAGTGACATGGAGGAGCGACAAGGAGGAGTGACATGGATGATCGACATGGAGGAGCGATATGGAGGAGTGATATGGAGAAACGACATGGAGGATTTATATGAAGGGGTGATATGGAGGAGCGACATGGAGGAGTGACATGGAGGAGAAATTTGGAGGATCGACATGGAGGAGCGACATGGAAGAGTGACATGTAGGATCGAAATGCAGGAGTGACATGGAAGGGTGAAATGGAGGACTGTCATGGAAGACCTGGAGTCATGACATGGAGGAGTTACATTGAGGAGTCACAGGAAGGAGGGACATGGAGGAACAATATTCTGGGTTGACATTCTGGTGTGACATTCTGGAGTGACATGGAGGAGCGACATACTGGAGTTTCATAGAGGAGCGACATAGAGGAGTGACATTGAGCAGTGACATGTCGGCGTGACATGGAGGAGTGACATGAAAGATCGACATAGAGGTTCGACATGGAAGATCGACATGGAGGATTTACTTGGAGGAGGGACAAGGAGGAGTGACATTCTGGAGTGACATTCTGGAATGACATGGAGGAGCGACATTCTGTTGTGACATGGACGAGCAACATGGAGGAGTGCCATGGAGGAGCATGGAGGATCGACATGGAGCAGTGATATGATGGAGTGACATGGAGGAGTGACATCGAGGATTGAAATGGAGGAGTGATATGGAGAAGTGACATTGAGGAGTGACATGGAGGAGCAAGAATGAGCGACATGGTGGATCGACATGGAGGAGAGACATGGAGGATTGATATGGAAGATCGACATTGAGGACTGTCATGGAGGAGTGACATGGAGGATCGACATAGAGCAGGGATATGAAGGAGTGACATGGAGGAGTGACATAGAGGAACGACATGGAGAATAGACATGGAGAATTGACATGGTGGAGCGACATGGAGGAGCGACATGTAGGATCGACATGGAGGAGTGACATTCTGGCTTGACATTCTGGAGTGACATTCTTGAGTGACATGGAGGAGTGACATGGTGGATCGACATGGAGGAGTGACATGAAGTACTGATATGGAGGAGTGACATGGAGAAGTGACATTGAGGAGTGACAAGAAGAAGTGACATGGAGGAGTCACATTCTGGAGTGACATTCTGGTGTGACATGGAGGAGCGATATGGAAGAGTAACATGGAGGAGTAAGGATGAGCGACATGGACGATCGACATGGAGGAGTGGCATGGAGGAATGGCATTGAGGACTGACATTGAGAAGTAACATGGAAGATCGACATGGAGCAGTGATATGAAGGAGTGACATGGAGGAGTGACATGGAGGAGCGACATGGAGGATAGACATGGAGGATTGACATGGAGGAGTGACATGGAGGAGTGACATGTAGGATCGACATGCAGGAGTGACATGGAGGAGTGACATGGAGGAGTGTCATGGAAGACATGGAGTCGTGACATGGAGGAGTTACATTGAGGAGTGACAGGAAGGAGGGACATGGAGGAGCGACATTCTGGAGCAACATTCTGGAGCGACATTCTGGAGTGACATGGAGGAGCGACATTCTGGAGTGACATATAGGAGCAACATGGAGGAGTGACATTGAGCAGTGACATGTCGGCGTGACATGTAGGAGTGACATGAAAGATCGTCATAGAGGTTCGACATGTTAGATCGACATGGAGGATTTACTTGGAGGAGGGACAAGGAGAAGTGACATACTGGAGTGACATTCTGGAATGACATGGAGGAGCGACATTCTGTTGTGACATGGACGAGCAACATGGAGGAGTGCCATGGAGGAGCATGGAGGATCGACATGGAGCAGTGATATGATGGAGTGACATGGAGGAGTGACATCGAGGATTGAAATGGAGGAGTGATATGGAGAAGTGACATTGAGGAGTGACATGGAGGAGCAAGAATGAGCGACATGGTGGATCGACATGGAGGAGAGACATGGAGGATTGATATGGAAGATCGACATAGAGGACTGTCATGGAGGAGTGACATGGAGGATCGACATAGAGCAGGGATATGAAGGAGTGACATGGAGGAGTGACATAGAGGAACGACATGGAGAATAGACATGGAGAATTGACATGGTGGAGCGACATGGAGGAGCGACATATAGGATCGACATGGAGGAGTGATATTCTGGCTTGACATTCTGGAGTGACATTCTTGAGTGACATGGAGGAGTGACATGGTGGATCGACATGGAGGAGTGACATGAAGTACTGATATGGAGGAGTGACATGGAGAAGTGACATTGAGGAGTGACAAGAAGAAGTGACATGGAGGAGTCACATTCTGGAGTGACATTCTGGTGTGACATGGAGGAGCGATATGGAAGAGTAACATGGAGGAGTAAGGATGAGCGACATGGACGATCGACATGGAGGAGTGGCATGGAGGAATGGCATTGAGGACTGACATTGAGAAGTAACATGGAAGATCGACATGGAGCAGTGATATGAAGGAGTGACATGGAGGAGTGACATGGAGGAGCGACATGGAGGATAGACATGGAGGATTGACATGGAGGAGTGACATGGAGGAGTGACATGTAGGATCGACATGCAGGAGTGACATGGAGGAGTGACATGGAGGAGTGTCATGGAAGACATGGAGTCGTGACATGGAGGAGTTACATTGAGGAGTGACAGGAAGGAGGGACATGGAGGAGCGACATTCTGGAGCAACATTCTGGAGCGACATTCTGAAGTGACATGGAGGAGCGACATTCTGGAGTGACATATAGGAGCAACATGGAGGAGTGACATTGAGCAGTGACATGTCGGCGTGACATGTAGGAGTGAAATGGAAGATCGACATGGAGGAGTGACAAGGAAGACATGGATGAGTGACATGGAGGAGCGACATGTAGGATCGACATAGAGGTTCGACATGGAAGATCGACATGGAGGATTTACATGTAGGAGGGACAAGGAGGAGTGACATACTGGAGTGACATTCTGGAATGACATGTAGGAGCGACATTCTGGAGTGACATGGAGGACTGTCATGGAAGATCAACATGGAGGAGTGACGTGAAGGAGTGATATTGTAGACTCGGAGGAGTGACAGGGAAGAGAGACATGGAAGACTGACATGGAGGACGGACATGTAGGATTGACATGGTAGACATAGAGGAGTGACATGGAGGAGAAACAAGGAAGAGAGGGAGGAGTGACATGTAGGAGCAAAATGGAGGTGTTCAATTGAGGATCAACATGGAGGAGTGATATGGAGGAGGGGGACATGGAGGAGTGACATTCTCAAGCAACATTCTTGAGGGACATTCTGGAATGACATGGAGAAGAGAAATGGAGGAATAACATTCTGGAGTTAAATTCTTGAGTGACATCCTGGAGTGACATGGGGGAGCGACATTCTGGATTGACATGGAGGATCGAAATGGACGATCGACATGGAGCAGTGACATGGAGGAGTGACATGGAAGTGTGACATGGAGGAGTGACATGGAGGAGCGACAATGGAGGAGCGACATGTTGGAGCGACATTCTGGAGTAACATGGAGGAGTGACATTCTGGAGTGACATGGAGTAGCGACATGTAAGATCGACATGGATGAGTAACATGTAGGATCTACATGGAGGAATGACATGGAGGATCGAAATGGAGGAGCGACATTGAAGATCGACATGGAGGAGCGACAAGGAGGAGCTACATGGAGGAGCGACATCGCGGAGCGACATGGAGGACTGACAACGAGGAGGTACATACTGGAGGGACATGGTGGAGCGACATTCTGGAGTAACATGTTGGATCTACATGGAGGAATGACATGGAGGATCGACATGGAGGAGCGACATTGAGGATCGACATGGAGGAGCGACATTGAGTAGCGACATGGAGAACTGACGGAGGATCAACAAGGATTAGTGACATGGAGCAGTGACATGGAGGAGAGACATGGACGGTCGACATGGAAGAGTCACATGGAAGATCGACATCGAGGAGTGACATGGAGGAGTGACATGTAGTATTGACATAGAGGAGTTACATAGCGGAGTGACATGGAAGGAAGGAAGGAGTGACATGGAGGAGCGACATGGAGGATTGAAATAGAGGATCGACATGAAGGAGTGACATGGAGGAGGGACATGGAGGAGTGACATTCTGGAGGAACATTCTGGAGTGACATTGAGGAGCGACATGGAGGAGAGACATGGAGGCGTAACATTCTGGAGTTAAATTCTGGAGTGACATTCTTGAGTGACATGGAGGAGCGACATTCTGGAGTGACATGGAGGAGTGAAATGGAGGAGCGAAATAGAGGATCGAGATGGAGGATTGACAAGGAGGAGAAACATAGAAGAGTTACATGGAGGAGCTACATGAGGAGCAACATCACGGAGCGACTTGGAAGACTGAAATGGAGGAATGACATTCTGGAGGGACATGGAGGGGTGACATTCTGGAGTGACATGAGGAGCGACATGGAAGATCGACATGGAGGAGTAACATGTAGAATCTACATGAGGAGTGACATGGAGGATCAACATGGAGGAGCGTCATTGAGGATCGACATTGAGGAGCGACATTGAGTGGAGGAGTGAGACGGGGAAGGGACATGGAAGAAAAGGAGGAGCGACATGGATGAGTGTCATGGAGGAGTGACATTCTGGATGGATATTCAGGAGTGACATAAAGGAGCAACATTCTGGAGTGACATTGAGGAGCGACATGGAAGATCGATATGGAGGAGTAACATGTAGGATCTACATGGAGGAGTGACAAGGAGGATTGACATGGAGGAGCCACATTGAGGATCGACATAAAGGAGCGACATTGAGGAGCGACATGGAGTAGTGAGATGGGGGAGGGACATGGAAGACAATGAGGAGCAACATGGATGAGTGACATGGAGGAGTGACATTCTGGAGGGACATTGAGGAGCGACATGGAGGATTGACATAGACTAGTAACATGAAGGATCAACATGGAGGAATGACATTGAGGAGGTAAATGAGGGAGTGACATGGAAGACATGGAGGAGTGACACGGAGGACAGACATGGAGGAGTGACATTAGGAGCTACATAGAGGATCGACATGGAGGAGCAACAAGGTGGATCGACATGGAGGAGTGACATGGAGGAGTGACATGGTAGAGATGGAGGAGTGACATGGAGGAGAGACATGGAAGATCGACATGGAGGATCGACATGGTGGATTGACATTCTGGAGTTAAATCTGGAATGACATTTTGGAGTGACATTTTGGAGTGACATGGAGGAGTGACATGGTGGAATAATATGGATGAGCAAGGAGGAGCGACATGGAGGATTGAGATGTGTCGACATGGAAGACATGGAGGAGTGACATGGAAGATCGACACGGAGGAGTGACATGTAAGACATGGAGAAGTGACATGGAGGATATGACATTGAGTAGTAAAATGGAGGAGTGACAAAGAGGATCGACATGGAGGAGAGACATAGAGGATCAACATGGAGGAGTGACATGGAGGATCGACATGGAGGAGCAACAAGGTGGATCGACATGTAGGAGTGACATGGAGGAGTGACAAAGATGAGCGACATGGAGGAGTGACATGGAGGAGTTACATTTTGGGGGGACATTGTGGAATGACATTCTGGAGTGACATGGAGACGCGACATGGAGGAGTGACATGGAGGATTGACATGTAGTATTGACATGGAGGAGTTACATAGAGGAGTGACACGGAAGAAAGGCAGGAGTGACATGAAGGAGCGACATGGAGGAGCGAAATAGAGGATCGACAAGGAGGAGTGACATGGAGGAGTGACATTCTGGAGTGACATTCTGGAGGGACATTCTGGAATGACATTGGAGGAGCGACATGTATGAGGGACATGGAGGAGTAACATTCTGGAGATAAATTCTGGATTGACATTCTGGAGTGTCATGGAGGAGCGACATTCTGGAGTGACATGGAAGAACGACATGGAGGAGTGATATGGAGGAGCAAGGAGGAGTGACATGGAGTGACATGGAAGACAGGGAGGAGTGACATGGAGGAGCGACATGGAGGTGTTAAATAGCGGATTGACATTGAGGAGTGACATTGAAGAGGGACATGGTGGAGTGATATTCTGGAGTTACATTCTGGAGGGATATTCTGGAGTGACATGTAGAAACGTCATTCTGGAATGACATGGAGGAGCAACAGGGAGGCGTTATATGGATGATCAAGGAGGAGCGACATGGACGATCGACATGGAGTAGTCACATGGAGCATCGACATGAAGGAACAATATGGAGCAGTGACATGGTAAAATTGGAGGAGTTACATGGAGTAGAGACATGGAAGATCGACATGGAGGATCATCATGGAAAAGTAACAGGGATGAGTGACAAGAGGAGCGTCATGGAGGAGCAACATGGAGGATCGACATGGAGGAGCGACGTGGAGGAGCAACATTGAGGAGCGACATGGAGGCCTGACATGGAGGATCGACATGGATGGCTGACATTGAGTATTGACATGGAGAAAGGACATGGAGGAGTGACATTATTGAATGACATGGAGGAGAGACATGGAGGAGTGACATTCTGGAGTTAAATTTTGGATTGACATTCCGGAGTGACATGTAGGAGCGACATTCTGGAGTGACATGGAGGAGATATATGTAGGTGCAAGGAGGAGCGACATGGAGGATCAACATGGAGTAGTGACATGGAGGAACTACAATGAGGAGTGACATGGAAGACATGGAGGAGTGACATGGAGGAACAACATGGAGAATCGACATGGAGGATCGACATGGAGGATGGACATGGAGGAGTGACTTTCTGGAGTTAAATTCCGGCGTGACATACTGGAGTTATATTGAGGAGCGACATTCTGGAGTGACATGGAGTAGCAACATGGAGGAGTGACATGGAAGACATGGAGTAGTGACATGGAGGATCGAAATAGAGGATTGACATGTAGGAGGGACATGGAGGAGTGACATTGAGGAGCGACATGGAGGAGTGACCGGGAGGAGTGACATTCTGGAGTGACATTCTGGAGGGACATTCTGGAGCGACATGGATGAGCGACATGGAGGAGGTACATGAGGGAGTGACTTGGAAGACATGGAGGAGTGACATGGAGTAGCAACATGGAGGAGTGACATGGAGGAGTGACAAGGAGGAGCGACATGAAGGATTAACAAGTAGGAGCAACATGGTGGAGTGTCATGTAGGATCAACATGGAGGAGTGACATGGAGGAGTGACATGGTAGAAATGGACGAGTGACATGAAGGAGAGACGTGGAAGATAGACATGGAGGATCGTCATGGAGGAATAACATGGAGTGACAAGGAGGAGTAACAAGGAGGAGTGACATGGGATAGCGACATGGAAGAGCTACATGGAGGAGCGACATCGCGGAGTGACATGGGGGACTGACATGGAAGATCGACATGGAGGATAAACATAAAGGATCTACATGGAGGAGCGACATGGAGGAGGTGTATGAGGGAGTTACATGGAAGACATGGATGAGTGACATGGAGTAGCAATATGGAGGATCAACAAGGACGATCGACATGGAGCAATGCCATGGAGGAGTGACAAGGAGAAGCGACATGGAGGAGTGACATGGAGGATCAACATGGAGGAATGACAAGAGTTGCGTCATGGAGGAGCAACACTGAGGAGCAAACATGAAAGACTGACATGGAGATTAGACATGGATGACTGACATTGATGATCGACTTGGAGAAAGGACATGGAGGAATTACATTCTGGTGTTAAATTCTGGAGTGACATTCTGGAGTGACATGGATGAGGGTCATGGAGGAGTGACATTCTGGATTTAAATTTTGGAGGGACATTCTGGAGTGACATAGAGGAGTGATATGGAGGAGCAAGGAGGAGCGACATGGAGGATAAACATGGGGGACTGACTAGGAGGAGCGACATTCTGGAGTGACATGGAGGAGCGAAATGGAGGAATGAGATGGAGGAGTGAAATGGAGGAGAAACATAATAGAGTTACAAGGAGGAGCTACATGAGGAGCAACATCACGTAGCGATTTGGAGGACAGACATGGGAGGAAAGACATTCTGGAGGGACATGGAGGAGCGACATTTTGAAGTGACATGGAGGAGCGACATTCTGGATTGACATGGAAGACATGGAGCAGTGACATGGTGCATCAGCATGGAGGATCGAAATGGAGGATCGACATGGAGGTGCGACATCGAGCAGTGACATGGAAGTGTGACATGGAGGAGAGACATTGAGGATCAACATGGAGGAGTGACATGTAGGAGCGATATAGCGGAATGACATGGAGGAGTGACATGGAGAATTGACATGGAGGAGTTACATAGAGGTGGGACGTGGAAGAAAGGGAGGAGTGACATGGAGGAGCGACATGGAGGAGCGAAATAGAGGATTGACATAGAGGAGTGACATAGAGGAGGGACATGGAGGAGTGAAATTCTGGAGTGACATAAAGGAGGGACATAACTTGGAGGATCTAAATGGAGGAGTGACATGGATGAGTAACATGGAGGATTGACATGGAGGAGTGACAGTGACATTGAAGACAGGGAGGAGTGGTATGGAGGATCGACATGGAGGAGCGACATTGAGATGGACATTGAGATGACATGAAAGATCAACATGGAGGAGTGACATGGAGGAGTGACATTGTAGACTCGGATGAGTGACATGAAGAGAGACATGGAAGATTGACATTGCGGACAGACATGTAGGAGTTGCGTGGTAGACATAGAGGAGTGACATGGAGGAGAGACATGGAGGATCGACATGGAGGATCGACATGGAGTGACATGGAGGAGTGACATGGAAGTGTGACTTTGAAGAAAGGGAGGAGTGATATAGAGGAGCGACATGAAAGAGCATAATAGAGGATCGACATGGAGGAGTGACATAGAGGAGGGACATGGAGGAGTGAAATTCTGGAGTGACATGGAGAAGCGATATGGAGGAGGGACATGGAGGAGTAACTTGGAAGATCTAAATGGAGGAGTGACATAGAGGAACGACATGAAGGATCAACATTGAGGAGTGACCTTGAGGAGCGACATGGAGGAGTGACATGCAGGATCGACATGGAGCAGTGACATGGAGAAGATACATTGAGTAGAGACATGGAGTAGTGACATTCTGGAGTGACATGGAGGAGCGACATGAATGAGTGATATTGAGGAGCATAGAGGAGCAACATGGAGGATCGACATTGAGGAGTGACATGGAGGAGCGACACGGAGGAGTGACATGGAAGACATGGAGGACTGACATGGATGATTGACATTGACTAGTTACATGGAGGACTGACTAGTAGGAGCGACATGGAGTAGTGACAGGGAGGAGTGACATTCTGGAGAGACATTCTGGAGGTAAATTCTGGAGTGACATCGAGGAGCAACATGAAGAACCTAAATGGTGGAACGACATGGAGGAGGTAATTGGGGGAGTGACATGGAAGACATGGAGGAGTGAAATGGAGGACCAACATGGAGGATCGACATGGAGGATCGACACGGTGGAGTGATATGGAAGACATGGAGGAGTGACATGGAGGATCGAAATTGATTAGTGACATGGAGGAGTGACAAGGAGGAGCGACATGGAGGAGTAACATGAAGGATCTACATGGAGGAGCGACATGGAGTGACATGGAAGACAGAGGAGTGACATGGAGGAGCAACATGGAGTATCGACATGGAGGATCAACATGAAGGAGTGACTTGGAGGAGCGACATTCTGGAGTGACATGAAGGAATGAAATGGAGGAGTGACATGGAGGACCGACATGGAGGATCGACATGGAGGAGTGACATGTAGGATCGACATCGAGGAGTGACATGGAGGAGCAACATGGAAGAGCGACATGGAGGAGCTACATGGAGGAGCAACATTGCGGAGCGACATGGAGGACTTACAACAAGGAGGTACATGCTGGAGGGACATGGTGGAGTGACATTCTGGAGTGACATGGAGGAGTGACATTCTGGAGTAACATTGAGGACATTCTGGAGTTAAATCTGGATTGATATGGAGGAGCGACATTCTGGAGTAACATGGATGAGCGACATGGAGGATCGACATGTGTCGACATGGAAGACATGGAGGAGTGACATGGAGGATCGACATTGAGCAGTGACATGGAGGAGTGACAAAGAGGAGCGACATGGAGGAGTCATATGGAGGAGTGACATTTTGGGGGGACATTCTGGAGGGACATTCTGGAGTGACATTGATGACAGATTTGGAGGATTGAAATAGAGGAGTAACATGAATCATCTACATGGAGGAGGTACATAGGGGAGTGACATGGAAGACATGGAGAAGTGAAATGGAGGAGCAACATCAAGGATCGACATGGAGGATCGACATGAAGCAGTGATATGGAGGAGTGACATGGAGGAGCAACATGGAGGATCAACATGGAGGAGCAACAAGGTGGATCGACCTGGAGGAGTGACATGGAGGAATGACATGGTGAAGATGGAGGAGTGACATGGAGGAGAGACATGGAAGATCGACATGGAGGATCGACATGGAGGAGTGACATTCTGGAGTTAAATCTGGATTGACATTCTGAAGTGACATGGAGTAATGATATGGAGGAGCAACATGGAGGAGGGACATGGAGGAGTAACAATCTGGAGTGACATTCTGGAGTTAAATCTGGATTGACATTCTGGACTGACATGGAGGAGCGACATACTGGAGTTACATGGAGGAATGACATGGAGAAGTGATATGGTGGAACAAGGAGGTGCGATATGGAGGATCGACATGAATAAGTGACATGGAGGAGCGACACGGTGGAGTGACATGGAAGATATGGAGGAGTGACATGGAGGATTGACATTGAGTAGTCACATGGAGGAGTAACAAGGAGGAATAACATAAAGTATCTACATGGAGGAGCGACATGGAGGATTGAGAGGAGTGACATGGAGGAGCAACATGACATGGAGGAGCAACATGGAGTATCGACCTGGAGGATCAACATGGAGGAGTGACTTGGAGGAGTGACATGGAGGAGTGAAATGGATGAGCGACATGGAGGATCGACATGGAGGTGTGACATGGAGGATCGACATGGAGGAGTGAAATGGAGGAGCGACATGGATGATCGACATGGAGGAGTGACATGGAGGATCGACATGGAAGAGTGACATGGAGGAGCGACATGGAAGACTGACAACGAGGAGGTACATTCTGGAGGGACATGGTGGAGCGACATTCTGGAGTGACATGGAGGAGCGACATTCTGGAGTGACATGGAGGAGCTACATATCGGATCGACATGGAGGAGCAACATGGTGGATCGACAAGGAGGAGTGACATGGAGGAGTGACATGGTAGAGATGGAGGGGTGACATGGAGGAGAGACATAGAAGAGCGACATGGAGAATCGACATGGAGGAGTGACATTCTGGAGTTAAATCTGTATTGACATTCTGGAGTGACATGGAGTAGTGACATTCTGGAGTGACATGGTGGAGTGACATGGATGAGCAAGGAGGAGCGACATGGAGGATCGACATGTGTCGACATGGAAGACATGGAGGAGTGACATGGAGGATCGATATTGAGCAGTGACATGGAGGAGTGACAAAGAGGAGCGACATGGAGGAGTGACAGGGAGGAGTTACATTTTGGAGGGACATTTTGGAGGGACATTCTGGAGGGACATTCTGGAGTGACATGGAGGAGCAACATTCTGGAGTGACATTGGTGAGAGATATGGAGGATTGACATAGAGGAGTAACATGAAGGGTCTACATTGAGGACCTACATAGAGGAGGTATATGGGGGAGTGACATGGAGGAGCGACTGGAGGAGCGAAATAGAGGATCGACATGGAGGAGTGACATGGAGGAGGGACATGGAGGAGTGACATTCTGGAGTGACATGGAGGAGCGACATGGAGGAGGGACATGGAGGAGTAACATTCTGGAGTTAAATTCTGAAGTGACATTCTTGAGTGACATGGAGGAGCGACATTCTGGAGTGACATGGAGGAGTGAAATGGAGGAGTGAAATTGAGGATCGAGATGGAGGAGTGACATGGAGGAGAAACAGAAGAATAACATGGAGGAGCTACATGAGGAACAACATTACGGATCAACTTGGAGGACTGACATTGAGGAATGAAATTCTGGAGGGACATGGAGGAGCGACATTCTGGAGTTACATGGATGAGCGACATTCTGGAGTGACATGGAGGAGCAACCTTCTGGAGTGACATTGAGGAGCGACATGGGGGATTGACATGGAGTAGTAACATGAAGGATCTACATGGCGGAGCGACATTGAGGAGGTACATGAGAGAGTGACATGGAAGACATGGAGGAGTGACATGGAGTAGCAACATGGAGGATCAACATGGACGATCGACGATCGATATGGAGCAGTGACATGGAGTAGTGACAAGGATGAGCCACATGAAGGAGTAACAAGGAGGAGCGACATTGAGGAGTGACATGGAGGATCGACATGGAGGAGTGACATAGAGGAGTGACATATGAGACGGAGGAGTGACATTTAGGAGCAAAATGGAGGTGTTAAATTGAACATCGACATGGAGGAGTGAAATGGAGGAGGAATATGGAGGAGTTACATTCTAGAGTGACATTCTGGATGAACATTCCAGAGTGACGTGGAGGAGTGATATGGAGGATGGACATATACGATTGACATGGAGGAGGTACATGGAGGAGTTACATTCTGGAGTTAAATTCTGGAGTGACTTCTAGAGTGACATGCAGGAGCAACATTCTAGAGTGACATGGAGGAGTGATATGGATGAGCAATTAGGGGCGACATGGAGGAGCGACATGGAGCAGTGACATGGAGGATCGACATGGAAGAGGGACATGGAGGACTGACATTCTGGAGTTATATTCTGGAGGGACATTCTGGAGTGACATGAAGGAGTGACATGGAGGATAGACATAGAGGATTGACATGGAGGAGGGACATGGAGGAGTGACATTCTGGAGTTAAATTCTGGAATGGCATGGAGGAGCAACATTCTAGAGTGACATGGAGGAGTAACAAGGAGGAGCGACATGGAGGATCGACATGGAGGAGCGACATTGAGCAGTCACATGGAGGATTAACGAGGATGACTGACATGGAGGATCAACAGGGAGGAGTGAGATGGAGTGACATGGAGGATAGACATTGAGTAGTGACTTGGAGTAGTGACAAGGAGGAGTGACATGAAGAAGTAACAAGGAGGAGTGACATGGAGGATCTACATGGAGGAGCCACATGAAGGAGTAACAAGGAGTACTGACATGGAGTACTGACATGGATGATTGACATGGAGGAGTGACATGGAGGATCGACATGGAAGATTGACATGGAGGACGGACATGGAGGAGTGACATGCTTGACATGGAAGATCGACATGGAAGATCGACATGGAGGAGCGACGTGGACGAGCAACATTGCGGAGCGACATGGAGGACTGACATGGAGGATTGACAATTAGGACTGACATGGACGATTGACATGGAGAAAGGACATGGAGGAGTGACATTCTGGAGTTAAATTCTTTAGTGACATTCTGGAGTGACATGGAGGAGCGACATGGAGGAGTGAAATGGAGGAATAACATGGAGGAGCGACATGGAGGAGTGAAATGGAGGAATAACATGGAGGATCAACATGGAAGATTGACACGGAGGATCAACATGGAGGAGTGACATGGAGGACTGACATGGAGGATTGACATGGATGAGTGACAAGGAGGAGCAAAATGAAGGAGTAACAAGGAGGAGCGACATGGAGGATCGACATGGAGGGTCGACATGGAGGAGCGACATAGAGGAATGACATGGAAGACAGGTAGGAGTGACATGGAGGAGCGACATTCTGGACTGACATTCTGGAGTGACATTGATGAGACATATGGAGGATTGACATAGAGGAGTAACATGAAGGATCTACACGGAGGAGCTACATGGAGGAGGTACATAGGGGAGTGACATGGAAGACATGGAGGAGTGAAATGGAGGTGCAACATGGAATATCGACATGGAGGATCGACATGGAGCAGTTACATGGAGGAGTGACATGAAGGATCGACATGGAGGATCGACATGGAGGATCGACATGGAGTAGGGACATTGAAGACAGGGAGGAGTGACATGGAGGGGCGACATGGAGGTGTGAAATAGAGGATCAACATGGAGGAGTAACATGGAGGAGGTTTATGGAGGAGTGACATTATGGAGTGACTTTCTGGAGGGACATTCTGGAGTGACATGGAGGTATCGACATTGAGGAGTGACAAGGAGGAGTTATATGGAGGATCTACATAGAGGATTGAAATGCAGGAGTGACATTCTGGAGTTAAATTCTGGAGTGACATTCTGGAGTGAAATGGAGGAGCAACATTCTGGGGTGACATGGAGGAGTGATATGGACGAGCAGGGACGAGCAACATGGAGGACCGACACGGAAGAGGTACATGGGGGAGTGATATGGAAGACATGGAGGAGTGACATGGTGGAGCAACATGTAGGATCAAAATGGAGGATCAACATGGAGAAGTGACATGGAGGAGTGACAAGGAGGAGTGACATGGAGGAGTCACAAGGAGGAGCGACATGGAGGAAATATATATGCAGGAGCGACATCGAGCAGTGACATGGAAGTGTGACATGGAGGATCAACATGGAGGATCGACATGTAGGAGTGACATGGAGGAGCGACATGGCGAAGTGACGTGGAAGACAGGGAGGAGTGACATGGAGGAGCGAAATAGAGGATCGATATGGAGGAGTGACATAGAGGAGGGACATGGAGGAGTGACATGGAGGAGCGAAATAGAGGATCGATATGGAGGAGTGACATAGAGGAGGGACATGGAGGAGTGACATTCCGGAGTGACATTCTGGAGGGACTTTCTGGAGTGACATGGAGGAGCAACATGGAGGAGGGACATGGAGGAGTAACATTCTGGAGTTAAATTCTGGAGAGACATTCTGGATTGACATGGAGGATCGACATAGTGGAGAGATATGGAGGATCAAGGAGGAGTGACATGGAGGATCGACATGTGTCGACATGGAAGTCCGAAATTGAGTAGTGACTTGGAGGAGTGACAAAGAGGAGCGACATTGAGGAGTTACATGGAGGAGTGACATTTTGGAGGGATATTCTGGAGGGAGATTCTAGAGTGACATGGAGGAGCGACATTCTGGAGTGACATTCTGGAGTGACATTGATGAGAGATATGGAGGATTGATATAGAAGAGTAACATGAAGGATCTAAATGGAGGAGCTACATGTAGGAGGTACATGGGGGAGTGACATGGAAGACATGGAAGAGTGACATGGTGTAGCAACATGGAGGATCGACATGGAGGAGCGACATCGAGCAGTGACATGGAAGTGTGACATGGACAAGTGAGATGGAGGATCGACATGGAGGAGTAACATGGAGGAGTGACATTCTGGAGTTAAATCTTGAGCAATATTCTGGAGTGACATCAGGAGCGACATTCTGGAATGACATGGAGGAGCGACATGGTGGAGTGATATGGAGGAGCAATGAGGAGCTACAGGGAGGATCGACATGTGTCGACATTGAAGACATGGAAGAGTGACATGGAGGATTGACATGGAGGATCGACATGGAGGATCGCCATGGAGGAGTTACATGGAGGACTGACATGGAAGACATGGAGGAGTGACCGAGGGGCAACATAGAGGTCTGAAATAGCGTATTGACATGGAGGAGGTATATGGAGGAGTGAAATTCTGGAGGGACTTTCTGGAGGGACATTCTGTAGTGACATGGAGGTATCGACATGGAGGAGTGACAAGGACGAGTGATATGGAGGATCAACATAGAGGATTGACATGGAGGAGGGACATGGAGGAGGGACATGGAGGAGTGACGTTCTGTAATTAAATTCTGGAGAACCATTCTGGAGTGAAATGGAGGAGCAGCATTCTGGGGTGACATGGAGGAGATACATGGAGGAGTGATATGGAGGAGCAGGGATGAGAGACCTAGAGGATCGACATGGAATAGTCACATGGAGGAGCAAAATGGAGGAGTGACATGGAACACATGGTGGAGTGACATTGAGGATCGACATTGAGGATCGAAATGGAGGATTTACATGAAACAGTGACATGGAGGAGTGAAATGGAAGTGTGACACGGAGGAGTGACATGGAGGATCGACATAGAGGAGTGACATGGAGGAGCGCCATGGCGGAGTGACATGGAGGAGAGACATGGCGGAGTGACATGGAGGAGTAACATGGAGGATTGACGTGGAAGACAGGAGTGACATGGAGGAGGGAAATAGAGGATCAACATGGAGGAGTGGCATTCTGGAGTGACATTCTTGAGGGACATTCTGGAGTGACATGGAGGAGCGACATGGAGGAGGAACATGGAGGAGTAACATTCTGGAGTTAAATTCTGGAGTGACATTCTGGAGTGACATGGAGGAGCGACATTCTGGAAGGACATGGAGGAGCGACCTAGAAGATCGACATGGAGGAGTAACATGTTGGATCCACATGGAGGAATGACATGGAGGATCGACATGGAGGAGCGACATTGAGGATCGACAATGAGGAGCGACATTGAGGAGCTACATGATGGAGCGACATCACGGAGCGACATGGAGGTCTGACAACGAATGGGTACATTCTGGAGGTACAGGGTGGAGCGACATTTTGGAGTGACATGGAGGAGCGACATCCTGGATTGACATGGAACATCGACATGGAGGAGTAATATGTAGGATCTAAATGGAGGAGTGACATGGAGGATTGACATGGAGGAGTGATATGGAAGACAGGGAGGAGTGACATGGAGGGTCGACATGGAGGAGTGACATGGAGGAGGAATATGGAAGAGTGACATTCTGGAGTGACTTTCAGGAGGGACATGGAGGTATCAACATTGAGTAGTGACATGGAGGAGTGACAAAAAG
The DNA here is from genome assembly GCF_015220745.1 of Sebastes umbrosus. Lineage (NCBI taxonomy): Eukaryota > Metazoa > Chordata > Actinopteri > Perciformes > Sebastidae > Sebastes > Sebastes umbrosus. The sequence continues at coordinate 38,496,071 of NC_051273.1, forward strand.
GAGCGACACGGAGGAGTGACATGGACGAGGAGGATCGAAATGGAGGATCGACATGGAGCAGTGACATGGAGGAGCGACATGGAAGAGCGACATGGAGGAATGACATTGAGGAGCAACATAGAGGATTGACATAGAGGTGTAACATGAAGGATCTGCATGGAGGAGCTACATGGAGGAGTGACATGGTGGAGTGACATGGAAGACATGGAGTAGTGACATGGTGGAGCAACATGGAGGATCGAAATGGAGGATTGACATGGAGCAGTGACATGGAGAAGTGACATGTAATTGTTACATGGAGGAGTGACATGGAGGATCGACATGGAGGAGTGACATGGAGGAGCGACATGGTGTAGTGACATGGAGGAGTGATGTGGAAGACAGGGAGGAATGACAATGACAGTGACATTCTGGGTTCACATTCTGGAGTGACATGGTGGATCGGAATTCTGGAGTGACAAGAAGGAGTGACATGGAGGCACAAGGATGTGCGACATGGTGGATCGACATGGAGCAGTGACATGGAGGATTGATATGGAGGAGTGACATGGAGTAGCAAGTTCGAGGAGTGACATGGAGGATCGACATGGAGGAGCGACATGGAGGAGGGACATGGAGGAGCTACATTCTGGGTTGACATTCTGGAGTGACATTCTGGAGTGACATGTAGGAGTGACATGGAGGAACAAGGATGAGCGACATGGTGGGTCAACATGGAGGTGTGACATGGAGTAGCAACTTGTAGGAGTGACATGTAGGATCGACATGGAGGAGTGACATTGAGGCACTTCTCAATGTCGACATTAAGGAGTGACATGGAGGAGAGACATGGAGGAGGGACATGGAGGAGGGAAATTTTGGAGTGACGAGGAGGAGTGACATGGAGGAGTGACATGGAGGAGCAAGAATGAGCGACATGGAGGATCGACATGGAGTAGAGACATGGAGGAACGGCATAAAGCATTGACATGGAGGAGTGACATGCAGGAGCGACATGCAGGATCGACATGGAGGAGTGAGATGGAGCAGTGACTTGCAGGATAAACATGAAGGAGTGACATGGAGGAGCGACATGGAGGAACGAAATGGAGGAGTGACATGGAGGATCAACTTGGAGGAGCGACATGGAGGAGCGAAATGGAGGAGTGACAATGGAGAAGCGACAAGGAGGAGTGACATGGATGATCGACATGTAGGATTGACATGGATGATCGACATGGAGGAGCGACATGGAGGATTGATATGGAGTAGCGACATGGAGGAGCGACATGGAGGATTGTCATGGAGGAGCGACATTGAGGAGTGACAAGAAGAAGTGACATGGAGGAGTGACATGGAGGAGTGACATTGAGGAGTGACAAGAAGAAGTGACATGGAGGAGTGACATGGAGGATTGACATGGAGGAGTGACATGGAGGAGTGACATGTAGGATCGACATGCAGGAGTAACATGGAGGAGTGACATGGAGGAGTGTCATGGAAGACATGGAGTAGTGAAATGGAGGAGTTACATTGAGGAGTCACAGGAAGGAGTTACATAGAGGAGCGATATTCTGGAGTGACATGGAGGAGTGACATGGAGGAGCAAGGATGAGGGACATGGTGGATCGACATGGAGGAGTGACATGGAGTATTAACTTGGAGGAGTGACATGGAGAATCGACATGGCGGAGTGACATGGAGGAGTGACTATGAGGAGTGACAAGAAGAAGTGACCTGGAGTAGTGACATGGAGGATTGACATGGAGGAGCGACATGGAGGAGTGACATGTAGGATCGACATGCAGGAGTGACATGGAGGAGTGTCATGGAATACATGGATTAGTGACATGGAGGAGTTGTATTGAGGAGTCACAGGAAGGAGGGACATAGAGGAGCAACATTCTGGAGTGACATGGAGGAGTGACATGGAGGAGCAAGGATGATGGACATGGTGGATCGACATGGAGGAGTGACATGGAGTAGCAAGTTGGAGGAGCAACATCTAGGATCTACATGGAGGATAGACATGGAGAAGTGACATGGAGGAGCGACATCTAGGTTCTACATGGAGGAGCAACATGGAGGAGTAAAATGGAGGAGTGACATGGAGCATCGACATGGAGGAGTGACATTGAGGAGTGACATTAAGGAGTGACATGGAGGAGTGACTTGGAGGAGGTCAAAGGAGGAGGGACATTTTGGAGTGACAAGGAGGAGTGACATGGAGGACCAAGGATGAGCAAGGATGAGCGACATGGTGGATCGACATGGAGGAGAGACATGGAGTAGCAACGTGGAGGAGTGACATGAAAGAGGGACATGGAGGAGCTACATTCTAGTTGACATCCTGGAATAACATTCTGGAGTGACATGTTGGAGTGACATTCTGGAGTTACATGGAGGAGTGACATGGAGGAGCAACTTGGAGGTGTGACATGGAGGATCGACATGGAGAAGCGACATGGAGAAGCGACATCTAGGATCTACATGGAGGAGCAACATGGAGGAGTGACATGGAGCATCGACATGGAGGACTGACATGGAGGAGCGACATGGATGATTGACATGGAAGACAAGGAGTAGTGACATGGAGGAGTGACATGGATGATTGACATGGAGGAACAAGGATAAGCGACATGGAGGATCGACATGGAGGAGTGATATGGAGGAGTGACATTGAGGAGTGACAAGAAGAAGTGACATGGAGGAGTGACATGGAGGATTGACATGGAGGAGCGACATGGAGGAGTGAAATGGAGGATCGACATGCAGGAGTGACATGGAGGAGTGACATGGAGGAGTGTCAAGGAAGACATGGAGTAGTGACATGGAGGAGTGACATTGAGGTGTCACAGGAAGGAGGGACATTGAGGAGCGACATTCTGGAGTGACATGGAGGAGTGACATTGAGCAGAAAGGATTAGGGACATGGTGGATCGACATGGAGGAGTGACATGGAGTATTAACTTGGAGGAGTGACATGGAGGATCGACATGGAGGAGTGACATGGAGGAGGAAGGAGGAGCAACATGGAGGAGCAACAAGGAGGATTGACATGGATGATCGACATGGAGGAGTGACAGGAAGTAGGGACATGGAGGAGCAACATTCTGGTTTGACATTCTGGAGTGACATGGAGGAGTGACATGGAGGAGCAAGAATGAGCAAGGATGAGAGACATGGTGGATCGACATGGAGGAGTGACATGGAGTAGCGACATGTAGGATCGACATAGAGGATCGACATGTAGGAACGACATGGAGGAGTGAAATGAAGGATCAACATCAGGATCGAGATGGAGGAGCGACATGGAGGAGCGACATGGAGGAGAGACATGGAGGAGCGACATGGAGGAGTGACATTGAGGAGTGACAAGAAGAAGTGACATGGAGGAGTGACATGGAGGATTGACAGTGAGGAGCGACATGGAGGAGTAACATGTAGGATTGACATGCAGGAGTTACATGGAGGAGTTACATGGAGGAGTGACATGGAGGAGTGTCATGGAAGACATGGAGTAGTTACATAGAGGAGTAACATTGAGGAGTCACAGGAAGGAGGGACATAGAGGAGCAACATTCTGGAGTGACATGGAGGAGTGACATGGAGGAGCAAGGATGAGGGACATAGTGGATCGACATGGAGGAGTGACATGGAGTAGCAAGTTGGAGGAGTGACATGGAGGATCGACATGGAGAAGCGACATGGAGGAGTGACATCTAGGATCTACATGGAGGAGCAACATGGAGGAGTGACATGGAGGAGTGTCATTGTTGATCGACATGAAGGACTGAAATGGAAAAGCTACATGGAGAAGCGACATAGAGGAGCGACATGGAGAATCAACATGGAGGAGCAACATGGAGGAGTGACATGGAGGAGTGACATGGAGCATCGACATGGAGGAGTGACATTGAGGAGTGACATTAAGGAGTGACATGTTGGAGTGACTTGGAGGAGGTCAAAGGAGGAGGGACATTTTGGAGTGACAAGGAAGAGCGACATGGAGGATCGACATGTAGTAGAGACATGGAGGAGCGGCATGAAGCAGTGATATGGAGGACTTACATGGAGGATCGACATGGAGGAGGGAGATTCTGGATTGACATGGAGTAGCGGCATCGAGTAGTGACATGGAGGAGCAAGGATGAGCAACATGGAGGAGTGACATGGAGGATCAACATGGAGGAGCGACATGGATTATCGACATGGAGGAGTGACAGGAAGGAGGGACATGGAGGAGCGACATTCTGGGTTGAAATTCTGGAGTGACATGTAGGAGTGACATTCTGGAGTGACATGGAGGATCGAACCGGAGGAGTGACATGGAAGACATGGAGGTGTGACATGGAGGATCGACATTGAGTAGTGACTTGGAGTAGTGACAAGGAGGGTTGACATGGAGGAGCGAAATGGAGGATCAACACGGAGGGTTGACATGGAGGAGTGACATGGAAGACAGTAAGGAGTGACATGGAGGGGAGATATGGAGGTGTGAAATAGAGGATTGACATGGAGGAGTGACATGGAGGAGGTTTTTGTAGGAGTGACATTCTGGAGTGACTTTCTGGAGGGACATTCTGGAGTGACATGGAGGTATCAACATGGAGGAGTGACAAGGAGGTGTGATATGGAGGATCTACATAGAGGATTGACATGGAGGAGGGACATGGAGGAGTGACATTCTGGAGTCAAATTCTGGAGTGACATTCTGAAGTGACATGGAGGAGCAACATTCTGGGGTGACATGGAGGAGTGACATGGAGGAGTGACATGGAGGAGTAATATGGATGAGCAGGGACGAGCAACATGGAGGATCGAAATGGAATAGTCACATGGAGGACCGCCACGGATGAGGTACATGGGGGAGTGATATTGGAAGACATGGAGGAGTTACATGGTGGAGCAACATGGAAAATAAAAATGGAGGATCGACATGGAGCCACTGCTCCATGTCGATCCACCATCATGGAGGAGTGAAAAGGAGGAGCGACAAGGAGGAGTAACATGGAAGAGCGACATGGATGATCGATATGGAAGAGCGACATCAAGCAGTGACATGGAAGTGTGACATGGAGGAGCGAAATAGAGGATCGACATGTGTCAACATGGAAGACATGGAGGAGTTTCATGAAGGATCGACATTGAGCAGTGACATGGAGGAGCGACAAATTGGAGCGACATTGAGGAGTGACATGGAAGATCGACATGGAGGAGTAACATGTAGGATCTAAATGGAGGAGTGACCTGGAGGATCGACATGGAGGAGCGATATGGAGGATCGATAAGGAGTAGCGACATCGAGGAGCAAAATGGAGGACTGACATGGAGGATCAACAAGGGGGAGTGACATTGAGGAGTGACACAGAGGAGAGACATGAAGGATCGACATGGAGCAGTGACATGGAGGAGTGACATGGAGGAGCGACATGAAGGATCGACATGGAGTATTGACAAGGTGGATCGACATGGAGGAGTGACATGGAGGAGTGACATGGTAGAGATGGAGGAGTGACATGGAGGAGAGACATGGAAGATCGACATGGAAGATCGACATGGAGGAGAGACATGGAAGATCGACATTGAGGATTGACATGGAGGAGTGACATTCTGGAGTTAAATCTGGATTGACATTTTGGAGTGACATGGAGGAGTGACATGGTGGATTGATATGGATGAGCAAGGAGGAGCAACATGGAGGATCGAGATGTGTCGACATGGAAGACATTTAGGAGTGACATGGAGGAGTTACATTTTGGAGGGCCATCTTGGAGGGACAGTCTGGAGTAACATGGAGGAGCGACATTCTGGAGTGACATTTTGGAGTGACATTGATGAGAGATATGGAGGATTGACATAGAGGATCAACATGGAGGAGTGACATGGAGGAGCAACATGGAAGAGTGACAAGGAGTAGTGACATGTAGTATTGACATGGAGGAGTTACATAGAGGAGTGACGTAGAAGAAAGGGAGGAGTGACATGGAGGAGTGACATGGAGGAGCGAAATAGAAGATCAACATCGAGGAGGGACATGGAGGAGTGACATTCTTGAGTGACATTCTGGAGGGACATTCTGGAGTGCCATGGAGGAGCGACATGGAGGAGGGACATGGAGGAGTAACATTCTGGAGTTAAATTCTGGAGTGACATTCTGGAGTGTCATGGAGGAGAAACATTCTGGAGTGACATGGAAGAACGACATGGAGGAGTGAAATAGAGGAGCAAGGAGGAGCGACATGAAGGATAAACATGGAGGAGTGACTAGGAGGAGTATCATAGAAGAGTTACATGGAGGAGCTACATGAGGAGCAAACATCAAGGAGCGACTTGGAGGACTGACATGGAGGAATGACATTCTGGAGGGACATGGAGGAGTGATATGGAGGAGTGACACAGAGGAGAGACATGGAGGAGTGACATTGAAGATCGACACAGATGAGTGACATGTAAGAAATGGAGAAGTGACATGGAGGATTTGACATTGAGTAGTAACATGGAGGAGTGACAAAGAGGATCGACATGGAAGATTGACATGTAGGATCAACATGGAGGAGTGACATGGTAGAGATGGAGGAGTGACATGGAGGAGAGACATGAAAGATCGACATGGAGGATCAACATGGAGGAGTGACATGGTAGAGATGGAGGAGTGACATGGAGGAGAGACATGGAAGATCGACATGGAGGATCGACATGGAGGAGTGATATGGAGGAGTGACACGGAGGAGAGACATGGAGGAGTGACATTAAAGACATGGAGTAGTGACATGGAGGATCGACATTGAGTAGTGACATGGAAGAGTGACAAGGAGGAGTGACATTGATGAGTGAAATGGAGGAGTGACATTCTGGAGGGACATGGAGGAGTGACATGGAGGAGAGACATGTAGGAGAGACATGGAGGATCGACATGGAGGAGTGACATGGAGGATCGACATGGAGGAGCGATATGGAGTATCAACAAGGAGGAGCGACATCGAGGAGCAACATGGAGGACTGACATGGAGGATCAACAAGGGGGAGTGACATGGAGGAGTGACGTGGAGGAGAGACATGGAAGATCGACATGGAGTATTGACAAGGAGGAGTTGTCAATCCTCCTTAAATTCTGGATTGAAATTCTGGAGTGATATGTAGGATCTACATTCAGGAGTGAAATGGAGGATCGACATGGAAGAGCGACATAGAGGACCGACATGGTGGAGCGTCAAGGTTGATCGACATGGAGGAGTGATAAGGAGAAGTGACACGGTAGAGATGGAGGAGTGACATGGAGGATAGACATGGAAGATTGACATGGATGATCGACATGGAGGACTGACATTCTGGAGTTAAATCTGGATTGACATGGAGGAGCTACATTCTGGAGTGACATGGAGGAGCGACATGGTGGATTGATATGGATTATTAAAGAGGAGCGACATTGAGGATCGACATGTATCAACATGGAGGACATGTAGGAGTTTCATGGAGGATCGACATTGAACAGTGACATGGAGGAGTGACAAATTGGAGCGACATGGAGGAGTGAAATGGAGGAGTGACATGGTGGAGTGACATGGAAGATCGACATGGAGGAGTAACATGTAGGATCTAAATGGAGGAGTGACCTGGAGGATCGACATGGAGGAGCGATATGGAGGATCAATAAGGAGGAGTGACATGGAGGAGTGACACAGAGGAGAGACATGGAGGAGGTACATAGGGGAGTGACATGGAAGACATGGAGCAGTGAAATGGAGGAGCAACATCGAGGATCGACATGGAGGATCGACATGGAGCAGTGACATGGAGGAGTGACATGGAGGAGCGACATGGAGGATCGACATGGAGTATTGACAAGGTGGATCGACATGGAGGAGTGACATAGAGGAGTGACATGGTAGAGATGGAGGAGTGACATGGAGGAGAGACATGGAAGATCGACATGGAGGATCGACATGGAGGAGTTACATTGTAGAGATGGAGGAGTAACATGGAGGAGAGACATGGAAGATCGACCTTGAGGATCGACATGGAGGAGTGACATTGTGGAGTTAAATCTGGATTGACATTTTGGAGTGACATTTTGGAGTGACATGGAGGAGTGACATGGTGGAGTGATATGTATGAGCAAGGAGGAGCGACATGGAGGATCGAGATGTGTCGACATGAAAGAAATTGAAAAATGACATGGAGGAATTACATTTTGGAAGGACATTCTGGAGAGACATTCTGGAGTGACATAGAGGAGCGACATTCTGGAGTGACATTGATGAGAGATGTGGAGGATTGACATAGAGAAGTGACATGGAGGAGTGACATGTAGTATTGACATGGAGGAGTTACATAGAGGAGTGACACGGAAGAAAGGCAGGAGTGACATGGAGGAGCTACATGGAGGAGCGAAATAGAGGATCGACATGGAGGAGTGACATGGAGGAGTGACATTCTGGAGGGACATTCTGGAATGACATGGAGGAGCGACATGTATGAGGGACATGGAGGAGTAACATTCTGGAGGTAAATTCTGGATTGACATTCTGGAGTGTCATGGAGGAGCGACATTCTGGAGTGACATGGAAGAACGACATGGAGGAGTGATATGGTGGAGCAAGGAGGAGTGACATGGAAGACAGGGAGGAGTGACATGGAGGAGAGACATGGAGGTGTTAAATAGCGGATCGACATGGAGGAGTGAAATGGAAGAGGGACATGGTGGAGTGATATTCTGGAGTTACATTCTGGAGGGATATTATGGAGTGACATGTAGAAACGTCATTCTGGAATGACATGGAGGAGCAACAGGGAGGAGTAATATGGATGATCAAGGAGGAGCAACATGGACTATCGAAATGGAGTAGTCACATGGAGCATAGACATGAAGGAACAATATGGAGCAGTGACATGGTAGAAATGGAGGAGTTACATGGAGTAGAGACATGGAAGATCGACATGGAGGATCATCATGGAAAAGTAACATGGATGAGTGACTAGAGGAGCGTCATGGATGAGCAACATGGAGGATCAACATGGAGGAGCGACGTGGAGGAGCAACATTGAGGAGCAACATGGAGGACTGACATGGAGGATCGACATGGATGGCTGACATTGAGTATTGACATGGAGAAAGGACATGGAGGAATGACATTATTGAATGACATGGAGGAGGGACGGAGGAGTGACATTCTGGAGTTAAATTTTGGAGTGACATTCCGGAGTGACATGTAGGAGCGACATTCTGGAGTGACATGGAGGAGATATATGGAGGAGCAAGGAGGAGCGACATGGAGGATCAACATGGAGTAGTGACATGGAGGAGCGACAATGAGGAGTGACATGGAAGACATGGAGGAGTGACATGGAGGAACAACATGGAGCATCGACATGGAGGTTCGACATGGAGGATGGACATGGAGGAGTGACTTTCTGGAGTTAAATTCCGGCGTGACATACTGGAGTGACATTGAGGAGCGACATTCTGGAGTGACATGGAGGAGCAACATGGAGGAGTGACATGGAAGACATGGAGTAGTGACATGGAGGATCGAAATAGAGGATTGACGTGGGAGGGACATGGAGGAGTGACATTGAGGAGCGACATGGAGGAGTGACCGGGAGGAGTGACATTCTGGAGTTAAATTTTGGAGTGACATTCTGGAGTGACATGGCGGAGTGACATGGAGGAGTGACATATAGCATTGACTAGGAGGAGTGACATTCTGGAGTGACATGGAGGAGCGAAATGGAGGATCGAGATGGAGGAGTGACATGGAGGAGCTACATGAGGAGCAACATCACGTAGCGATTTGGAGGACAGACATGGAGGAATGACATTCTGGAGGGACATGGAGGAGCGACATTTTGGAGTGACATGGAGGAGCGACATTCTGGAGTGACATGGAAGACATGGAGCAGTGACATGGTGCATCAGCATGGAGGATCGAAATGGAGGATCGACATGGAGGTGCGACATCGAGCAGTGACCTGGAAGTGTGACATGGAGGAGAGACATTGAGAATCAACATGGAGGAGTGACATGTAGGAGCGACATGGCGGAATGACATGGAAGGAGTGACATGGAGGATTGACATGGAGGAGTTACATAGAGGTGTGACGTGGAAGAAAGGGTGGAGTGACATGGAGGAGCGACATGGAGGAGCGAAATAGAGGATTGACGTGGAGGAGTGACATAGAGGAGGGACATGGAGGAGTGAAATTCTGGAGTGACATGGAGGAGGGACATGGAGGAGTAACTTGGAGGATCTAAATGGAGGAGTGACATGGAGGATTGACATGGAGGAATGACACAGAGGATCGAAATAGAGGAGTGACAGTAAGGAGTGACATTGAAGACAGGGAGGAGTGACATGTAGGAGCGACATGGAGGACTGACATGGAAGATCAACATGGAGGAGTGACATGGAGGAGTAACATGGAGGTTTGACATGGAGGACTGACATGAAAGATCAACATGGAGGAGTGACATGGAGGAGTGACATTGTAGACTCTGAGGAGTGACATGGAAGAGAGACATGGAAGATTGACATTGTGGACAGACATGTAGGAGTGGCATGGTAGACATAGAGGAGTGACATGGAGGATCAACATTGAGGAGCGACCTAGAGGAGCGACATGGAGGAGTGACATGCAGGATCGACATGGAGCAGTTACATGAAGGAGATATATTGAGTAGAGACATGGAGTAGTGACATTCTGGAGTGACATGGAGGAGCGACATGGATGAGTGATATTGAGGAGCACAGAGGAGCAACACGGAGTATCGACATGGAGGACTGACTAGTATGAGCGACATGGAGTAGTGACAGGGAGGAGTGACATTCTGGAGAGACATTCTGGAGGTAAATTCTGGAGTGACATCGAGGAGCAACATGAAGGACCTAATTGGAGTAACGACATGGAGGAGGTAAATGGGGGAGTGACATGGAAGACATGGAGGAGTGAAATGGAGGACCAACATGGAGGATCGACATGGAGGATCGACACGGTGGAGTGATATGGAAGACATGGAGGAGTGACATGGAGGTTCGAAATTGATTAGTGACATGGAGGAGTGACAAGGAGGAGCGACATGGAGGAGTAACATTAAGGATCTACATGGAGGAGCGACATGGAGGAGTGAGATGGGGGAGTGACATGGAAGACAGAGGAGTGACATGGAGGAGCAACATGGAGTATCGACATGGAGGATCAACATGAAGGAGTGACTTGGAGGAGCGACATTCTGGAGTGACATGGAGGATTGACATGGAGGAGCGACATGGAGGAGTGACATGTAGGATCGACATGCAGGAGTGACATGGAGGAGTGTCATGGAATACATGGATTAGTGACATGGAGCAGTTGTATTGAGGAGTCACAGGAAGGAGGGACATAGAGGAGCAACATTCTGGAGTGACATGGAGGAGTGACATGGAGGAGCAAGGATGATGGACATGGTGGATCGACATGGAGGAGTGACATGGAGTAGCAAGTTGGAGGAGCAACATCTAGGATCTACATGGAGGATAGACATGGAGAAGTGACATGGAGGAGCGACATCTAGGTTCTACATGGAGGAGCAACATGGAGGAGTAAAATGGAGGAGTGACATGGAGCATCGACATGGAGGAGTGACATTGAGGAGTGACATTAAGGAGTGACATGGAGGAGTGACTTGGAGGAGGTCAAAGGAGGAGGGACATTTTGGAGTGACAAGGAGGAGTGACATGGAGGACCAAAGATGAGCAAGGATGAGCGACATGGTGGATCGACATGGAGGAGAGACATGGAGTAGCAACGTGGAGGAGTGACATGAAAGAGGGACATGGAGGAGCTACATTCTAGTTGACATCCTGGAATAACATTCTGGAGTGACATGTTGGAGTGACATTCTGGAGTTACATGGAGGAGTGACATGGAGGAGCAACTTGGAGGTGTGACATGGAGGATCGACATGGAGAAGCGACATGGAGAAGCGACATCTAGGATCTACATGGAGGAGCAACATGGAGGAGTGACATGGAGCATCGACATGGAGGACTGACATGGAGGAGCGACATGGATGATTGACATGGAAGACAAGGAGTAGTGACATGGAGGAGTGACATGGATGATTGACATGGAGGAACAAGGATAAGCGACATGGAGGATCGACATGGAGGAGTGATATGGAGGAGTGACATTGAGGAGTGACAAGAAGAAGTGACATGGAGGAGTGACATGGAGGATTGACATGGAGGAGCGACATGGAGGAGTGAAATGGAGGATCGACATGCAGGAGTGACATGGAGGAGTGACATGGAGGAGTGTCAAGGAAGACATGGAGTAGTGACATGGAGGAGTGACATTGAGGTGTCACAGGAAGGAGGGACATTGAGGAGCGACATTCTGGAGTGACATGGAGGAGTGACATTGAGCAGAAAGGATTAGGGACATGGTGGATCGACATGGAGGAGTGACATGGAGTATTAACTTGGAGGAGTGACATGGAGGATCGACATGGAGGAGTGACATGGAGGAGGAAGGAGGAGCAACATGGAGGAGCAACAAGGAGGATTGACATGGATGATCGACATGGAGGAGTGACAGGAAGTAGGGACATGGAGGAGCAACATTCTGGTTTGACATTCTGGAGTGACATGGAGGAGTGACATGGAGGAGCAAGAATGAGCAAGGATGAGCGACATGGTGGATCGACATGGAGGAGTGACATGGAGTAGCGACATGTAGGATCGACATAGAGGATCGACATGTAGGAACGACATGGAGGAGTGAAATGAAGGATCAACATCAGGATCGAGATGGAGGAGTGACATGGAGGATCGACCTGGAGGAGAGACATGGAGTAGTGACATGAGGGAGGGACAAGGAGGAGCTACATACTGGGTGACATTCTGGAGTGACATTCTGGAGTGACATGTAGGAGTGACATTCTGGAGTGACATGGAGGAGTGACATGGAGGAGCAAGGTTGAGTGACATGGTGGGTCGACATGGAGGATTGACATGGAGAAGCAACATGGAGGAGCGACATCTGGGATCTACATAGAGGAGCAACATGGAGGAGTGACATGGAGGAGTGACATGGAGGATCGACATGGAGGAGTGACATTGAGGAGTGACATTAAGGAGTGACATGGCAGAGTGACTTGGAGGAGGGACATGGAGGAGGGACATAGAGGAGCAAGGATGAGCGACATGGAGGATCGACATGGAGTAGAGACATGGAGGAGCGGCATGAAGCAGTGACATGGAGGAGTGACATGGAGGAGCCACATGCAGGATCGACATGGAGGAGTGACATGGAGCAATGACTTTCAGGATCGACATGGAGGAGTGACATGGAGGATCAACATGGAGGAGCGAAATTGAGGAGTGACATGTAGGATCAACATGGAGGAGCGACATGGAGGAGTGACATGGATGATCGATATGGAGGAGCGACAGGGAGGATTGATATGGAGGAGCGACATGGAGGAGCGACATGGAGGAGAGACATGGAGGAGCGACATGGAGGAGTGACATTGAGGAGTGACAAGAAGAAGTGACATGGAGGAGTGACATGGAGGATTGACAGTGAGGAGCGACATGGAGGAGTGACATGTAGGATTGACATGCAGGAGTTACATGGAGGAGTTACATGGAGGAGTGACATGGAGGAGTGTCATGGAAGACATGGAGTAGTTACATAGAGGAGTAACATTGAGGAGTCACAGGAAGGAGGGACATAGAGGAGCAACATTCTGGAGTGACATGGAGGAGTGACATGGATGAGCAAGGATGAGGGACATGGTGGATCGACATGGAGGAGTGACATGGAGTAGCAAGTTGGAGGAGTGACATGGAGGATCGACATGGAGAAGCGACATGGAGGAGTGACATCTAGGATCTACATGGAGGAGCAACATGGAGGAGTGACATGGAGGAGTGTCATTGTTGATCGACATGAAGGACTGAAATGGAAAAGCTACATGGAGAAGCGACATAGAGGAGCGACATGGAGAATCTACATGGAGGAGCAACATGGAGGAGTGACATGGAGGAGTGACATGGAGCATCGACATGGAGGAGTGACATTGAGGAGTGACATTAAGGAGTGACATGTAGGAGTGACTTGGAGGAGGTCAAAGGAGGAGGGACATTTTGGAGTGACAAGGAAGAGCGACATGGAGGATCGACATGTAGTAGAGACATGGAGGAGCGGCATGAAGCAGAGATATGGAGGAGTTACATGAAGGATCGACATGGAGGAGGGAGATTCTGGATTGACATGGAGTAACGGCATCGAGGAGTGACATGGAGGAGCAAGGATGAGCAACATGGAGGAGTGACATGGAGGATCAACATGGAGGAGCGACATGGATTATCGACATGGAGGAGTGACAGGAAGGAGGGACATGGAGGAGCGACATTCTGGGTTGAAATTCTGGAGTGACATGTAGGAGTGACATTCTGGAGTGACATGGAGGATCGAACCGGAGGAGTGACATGGAAGACATGGAGGTGTGACATGGAGGATCGACATTGAGTAGTGACTTGGAGTAGTGACAAGGAGGGTTGACATGGAGGAGCGAAATGGAGGATCAACACGGAGGGTTGACATGGAGGAGTGACATGGAAGACAGAAAGGAGTGACATGGAGGGGAGATATGGAGGTGTGAAATAGAGGATTGACATGGAGGAGTGACATGGAGGAGGTTTTTGTAGGAGTGACATTCTGGAGTGACTTTCTGGAGGGACATTCTGGAGTGACATGGAGGTATCGACATGGAGGAGTGACAAGGAGGAGTGATATGGAGGATCTACATAGAGGATTGACATGGAGGAGGGACATGGAGGAGTGACATTCTGGAGTCAAATTCTGGAGTGACATTCTGGAGTGACATGGAGGAGCAACATTCTGGGGTGACATGGAGGAGTGACATGGAGGAGTGACATGGAGGAGTGATATGGATGAGCAGGGACGAGCAACATGGAGGATCGACATGGAATAGTCACATGGAGGACCGACACGGATGAGGTACATGGGGGAGTGATATTGGAAGACATGGAGGAGTTACATGGTGGAGCAACATGGAGGATAAAAATGGAGGATCGACATGGAGCCACTGCTCCATGTCGATCCACCATCATGGAGGAGTGAAAAGGAGGAGCGACAAGGAGGAGTAACATGGAAGAGCGACATGGAGGATCGATATGGAAGAGCGACATCGAACAGTGACATGGAAGTGTGACATGGAGGAGCGAAATAGAGGATCGACATGTGTCAACATGGAAGACATGGAGGAGTTTCATGGAGGATCGACATTGAGCAGTGACCTGGAGGAGCGACAAATTGGAGCGACATTGAGGAGTGACATGGAAGATCGACATGGAGGAGTAACATGTAGGATCTAAATGGAGGAGTGACCTGGAGGATCGACATGGAGGAGCGATATGGAGGATCGATAAGGAGTAGCGACATCGAGGAGCAAAATGGAGGACTGACATGGAGGATCAACAAGGGGGAGTGACATTGAGGAGTGACACAGAGGAGAGACATGAAGGATCGACATGGAGCAGTGACATGGAGGAGTGACATGGAGGAGCGACATGAAGGATCGACATGGAGTATTGACAAGGTGGATCGACATGGAGGAGTGACATGGAGGAGTGACATGGTAGAGATGGAGGAGTGACATGGAGGAGAGACATGGAAGATCGACATGGAAGATCGACATGGAGGAGAGACATGGAAGATCGACATTGAGGATTGACATGGAGGAGTGACATTCTGGAGTTAAATCTGGATTGACATTTTGGAGTGACATGGAGGAGTGACATGGTGGATTGATATGGATGAGCAAGGAGGAGCAACATGGAGGATCGAGATGTGTCGACATGGAAGACATTTAGGAGTGACATGGAGGAGTTACATTTTGGAGGGCCATCTTGGAGGGACAGTCTGGAGTAACATGGAGGAGCGACATTCTGGAGTGACATTTTGGAGTGACATTGATGAGAGGTATGGAGGATTGACATAGAGGATCAACATGGAGGAGTGACATGGAGGAGCAACATGGAAGAGTGACAAGGAGTAGTGACATGTAGTATTGACATGGAGGAGTTACATAGAGGAGTGACGTAGAAGAAAGGGAGGAGTGACATGGAGGAGTGACATGGAGGAGCGAAATAGAAGATCAACATCGAGGAGGGACATGGAGGAGTGACATTCTTGAGTGACATTCTGGAGGGACATTCTGGAGTGCCATGGAGGAGCGACATGGAGGAGGGACATGGAGGAGTAACATTCTGGAGTTAAATTCTGGAGTGACATTCTGGAGTGTCATGGAGGAGAAACATTCTGGAGTGACATGGAAGAACGACATGGAGGAGTGAAATAGAGGAGCAAGGAGGAGCGACATGAAGGATAAACATGGAGGAGTGACTAGGAGGAGTATCATAGAAGAGTTACATGGAGGAGCTACATGAGGAGCAAACATCAAGGAGCGACTTGGAGGACTGACATGGAGGAATGACATTCTGGAGGGACATGGAGGAGTGATATGGAGGAGTGACACAGAGGAGAGACATGGAGGAGTGACATTGAAGATCGACACAGATGAGTGACATGTAAGAAATGGAGAAGTGACATGGAGGATTTGACATTGAGTAGTAACATGGAGGAGTGACAAAGAGGATCGACATGGAAGATTGACATGTAGGATCAACATGGAGGAGTGACATGGTAGAGATGGAGGAGTGACATGGAGGAGAGACATGAAAGATCGACATGGAGGATCAACATGGAGGAGTGACATGGTAGAGATGGAGGAGTGACATGGAGGAGAGACATGGAAGATCGACATGGAGGATCGACATGGAGGAGTGATATGGAGGAGTGACACGGAGGAGAGACATGGAGGAGTGACATTAAAGACATGGAGTAGTGACATGGAGGATCGACATTGAGTAGTGACATGGAAGAGTGACAAGGAGGAGTGACATTGATGAGTGAAATGGAGGAGTGACATTCTGGAGGGACATGGAGGAGTGACATGGAGGAGAGACATGTAGGAGAGACATGGAGGATCGACATGGAGGAGTGACATGGAGGATCGACATGGAGGAGCGATATGGAGTATCAACAAGGAGGAGCGACATCGAGGAGCAACATGGAGGACTGACATGGAGGATCAACAAGGGGGAGTGACATGGAGGAGTGACGTGGAGGAGAGACATGGAAGATCGACATGGAGTATTGACAAGGAGGAGTTGTCAATCCTCCTTAAATTCTGGATTGAAATTCTGGAGTGATATGTAGGATCTACATTCAGGAGTGAAATGGAGGATCGACATGGAAGAGCGACATAGAGGACCAACATGGTGGAGCGTCAAGGTTGATCGACATGGAGGAGTGATAAGGAGAAGTGACACGGTAGAGATGGAGGAGTGACATGGAGGATAGACATGGAAGATTGACATGGATGATCGACATGGAGGACTGACATTCTGGAGTTAAATCTGGATTGACATGGAGGAGCTACATTCTGGAGTGACATGGAGGAGCGACATGGTGGATTGATATGGATTATTAAAGAGGAGCGACATTGAGGATCGACATGTATCAACATGGAGGACATGTAGGAGTTTCATGGAGGATCGACATTGAACAGTGACATGGAGGAGTGACAAATTGGAGCGACATGGAGGAGTGAAATGGAGGAGTGACATGGTGGAGTGACATGGAAGATCGACATGGAGGAGTAACATGTAGGATCTAAATGGAGGAGTGACCTGGAGGATCGACATGGAGGAGCGATATGGAGGATCAATAAGGAGGAGTGACATGGAGGAGTGACACAGAGGAGAGACATGGAGGAGGTACATAGGGGAGTGACATGGAAGACATGGAGCAGTGAAATGGAGGAGCAACATCGAGGATCGACATGGAGGATCGACATGGAGCAGTGACATGGAGGAGTGACATGGAGGAGCGACATGGAGGATCGACATGGAGTATTGACAAGGTGGATCGACATGGAGGAGTGACATAGAGGAGTGACATGGTAGAGATGGAGGAGTGACATGGAGGAGAGACATGGAAGATCGACATGGAGGATCGACATGGAGGAGTTACATTGTAGAGATGGAGGAGTAACATGGAGGAGAGACATGGAAGATCGACCTTGAGGATCGACATGGAGGAGTGACATTGTGGAGTTAAATCTGGATTGACATTTTGGAGTGACATTTTGGAGTGACATGGAGGAGTGACATGGTGGAGTGATATGTATGAGCAAGGAGGAGCGACATGGAGGATCGAGATGTGTCGACATGAAAGAAATTGAAAAATGACATGGAGGAATTACATTTTGGAAGGACATTCTGGAGAGACATTCTGGAGTGACATAGAGGAGCGACATTCTGGAGTGACATTGATGAGAGATGTGGAGGATTGACATAGAGAAGTGACATGGAGGAGTGACATGTAGTATTGACATGGAGGAGTTACATAGAGGAGTGACACGGAAGAAAGGCAGGAGTGACATGGAGGAGCTACATGGAGGAGCGAAATAGAGGATCGACATGGAGGAGTGACATGGAGGAGTGACATTCTGGAGGGACATTCTGGAATGACATGGAGGAGCGACATGTATGAGGGACATGGAGGAGTAACATTCTGGAGGTAAATTCTGGATTGACATTCTGGAGTGTCATGGAGGAGCGACATTCTGGAGTGACATGGAAGAACGACATGGAGGAGTGATATGGTGGAGCAAGGAGGAGTGACATGGAAGACAGGGAGGAGTGACATGGAGGAGAGACATGGAGGTGTTAAATAGCGGATCGACATGGAGGAGTGAAATGGAAGAGGGACATGGTGGAGTGATATTCTGGAGTTACATTCTGGAGGGATATTATGGAGTGACATGTAGAAACGTCATTCTGGAATGACATGGAGGAGCAACAGGGAGGAGTAATATGGATGATCAAGGAGGAGCAACATGGACTATCGAAATGGAGTAGTCACATGGAGCATAGACATGAAGGAACAATATGGAGCAGTGACATGGTAGAAATGGAGGAGTTACATGGAGTAGAGACATGGAAGATCGACATGGAGGATCATCATGGAAAAGTAACATGGATGAGTGACTAGAGGAGCGTCATGGATGAGCAACATGGAGGATCAACATGGAGGAGCGACGTGGAGGAGCAACATTGAGGAGCAACATGGAGGACTGACATGGAGGATCGACATGGATGGCTGACATTGAGTATTGACATGGAGAAAGGACATGGAGGAATGACATTATTGAATGACATGGAGGAGGGACGGAGGAGTGACATTCTGGAGTTAAATTTTGGAGTGACATTCCGGAGTGACATGTAGGAGCGACATTCTGGAGTGACATGGAGGAGATATATGGAGGAGCAAGGAGGAGCGACATGGAGGATCAACATGGAGTAGTGACATGGAGGAGCGACAATGAGGAGTGACATGGAAGACATGGAGGAGTGACATGGAGGAACAACATGGAGCATCGACATGGAGGTTCGACATGGAGGATGGACATGGAGGAGTGACTTTCTGGAGTTAAATTCCGGCGTGACATACTGGAGTGACATTGAGGAGCGACATTCTGGAGTGACATGGAGGAGCAACATGGAGGAGTGACATGGAAGACATGGAGTAGTGACATGGAGGATCGAAATAGAGGATTGACGTGGGAGGGACATGGAGGAGTGACATTGAGGAGCGACATGGAGGAGTGACCGGGAGGAGTGACATTCTGGAGTTAAATTTTGGAGTGACATTCTGGAGTGACATGGCGGAGTGACATGGAGGAGTGACATATAGCATTGACTAGGAGGAGTGACATTCTGGAGTGACATGGAGGAGCGAAATGGAGGATCGAGATGGAGGAGTGACATGGAGGAGCTACATGAGGAGCAACATCACGTAGCGATTTGGAGGACAGACATGGAGGAATGACATTCTGGAGGGACATGGAGGAGCGACATTTTGGAGTGACATGGAGGAGCGACATTCTGGAGTGACATGGAAGACATGGAGCAGTGACATGGTGCATCAGCATGGAGGATCGAAATGGAGGATCGACATGGAGGTGCGACATCGAGCAGTGACCTGGAAGTGTGACATGGAGGAGAGACATTGAGAATCAACATGGAGGAGTGACATGTAGGAGCGACATGGCGGAATGACATGGAAGGAGTGACATGGAGGATTGACATGGAGGAGTTACATAGAGGTGTGACGTGGAAGAAAGGGTGGAGTGACATGGAGGAGCGACATGGAGGAGCGAAATAGAGGATTGACGTGGAGGAGTGACATAGAGGAGGGACATGGAGGAGTGAAATTCTGGAGTGACATGGAGGAGGGACATGGAGGAGTAACTTGGAGGATCTAAATGGAGGAGTGACATGGAGGATTGACATGGAGGAATGACACAGAGGATCGAAATAGAGGAGTGACAGTAAGGAGTGACATTGAAGACAGGGAGGAGTGACATGTAGGAGCGACATGGAGGACTGACATGGAAGATCAACATGGAGGAGTGACATGGAGGAGTAACATGGAGGTTTGACATGGAGGACTGACATGAAAGATCAACATGGAGGAGTGACATGGAGGAGTGACATTGTAGACTCTGAGGAGTGACATGGAAGAGAGACATGGAAGATTGACATTGTGGACAGACATGTAGGAGTGGCATGGTAGACATAGAGGAGTGACATGGAGGATCAACATTGAGGAGCGACCTTGAGGAGCGACATGGAGGAGTGACATGCAGGATCGACATGGAGCAGTTACATGAAGGAGATATATTGAGTAGAGACATGGAGTAGTGACATTCTGGAGTGACATGGAGGAGCGACATGGATGAGTGATATTGAGGAGCACAGAGGAGCAACACGGAGTATCGACATGGAGGACTGACTAGTATGAGCGACATGGAGTAGTGACAGGGAGGAGTGACATTCTGGAGAGACATTCTGGAGGTAAATTCTGGAGTGACATCGAGGAGCAACATGAAGGACCTAATTGGAGTAACGACATGGAGGAGGTAAATGGGGGAGTGACATGGAAGACATGGAGGAGTGAAATGGAGGACCAACATGGAGGATCGACATGGAGGATCGACACGGTGGAGTGATATGGAAGACATGGAGGAGTGACATGGAGGTTCGAAATTGATTAGTGACATGGAGGAGTGACAAGGAGGAGCGACATGGAGGAGTAACATTAAGGATCTACATGGAGGAGCGACATGGAGGAGTGAGATGGGGGAGTGACATGGAAGACAGAGGAGTGACATGGAGGAGCAACATGGAGTATCGACATGGAGGATCAACATGAAGGAGTGACTTGGAGGAGCGACATTCTGGAGTGACATGGAGGAGTGAAATAGAGGAGTGACATGGTGGAGTGACATGCTGGAGTGACATCCTTGAGTGACATTATATATATATATTCTGGAGTGACATGTAGGAGCAACATGGAGGATTGACATGGAGGAGCATGGAGGATCGACATGGAGCAGTGACATGGAAGAATAACATGGAGGATTGATATGGAGGAGTGACATGAAGTGACATTAAGGAGTGACAAGAAGACATGAATGAGTGACATGGAGGAGCGACATTTAGTATCGACATAGAGGATCGACATGGAGGATCGACATGGATGAGTTACATGAAGGATCAACATGGAGGAGCGATATTTTGGAGTGTCATGGAGGAGCAACATGGAGGATCGACATGGAGCAGTGATATGTAGGAGTGACATGGAGTAGTGAGAAGGAGGAGCGACATGGAGGAGTTAAATGGAGGATCAATCATAGTTTAGCATATTGAAAGATTTCATGATAAAAATTCATTCTAAAGTATGTCAAAAAATGTCATTAAAAAAATTAATAGTAGTGTTTTGAAATTTTCTTGAAAAAAAGTCATACTTGAAAGTTTTTTGACATATTTTCAAGAAAAGAAATCATAGCGTAGCATGTCGAAAAATTTCTTGACAAAAATTAATTGTATAACATGTTTAAAATTTTCTTGAAAAAAAGTTAAAGTATAGCTTGTCGAAAAATTTCATGAAAAAAATTTTTAGTTTAGTATGTGGAAAAATGTCATGAAAAAAAATAATTGTATAATAAATGAAAAAATATCTTGAAAAAAAGTCATAGTATAGTCGTCGAAAAGTTCCATGAAAAGAAATCATAGCATAGTCTGTCAAAAACAATTCATGAAAAAAAAGTCATAGTTTAGCATGTCGAAAAAAGTCATACTATATTGTATATCAAAAAATTTCATGAAATAAACTTCATTGTATAATATTTCGAAAAATTTCATTAATAAAAGTCATTGTGTAATATCTCGAAAAATGTCTTGAAAAAAGTTAAAGAATACTGTGTCAAAAAATTTCATGAAAAAAAGTCAAAGTTTAAAGAAAGTAAGAGTGTTTTTTATTAATACAGTTAAAGTCATATTTAATTTTGGACAACCATCCATTTTTTCTGAAGAGCTTTTATTTTATAAACAGTGCATCTATTATTGCGGACAGCCAGGGCTTTTATTTTGAATTACATGCAGGTGCACTGTGGGTAACCTACAGCAGAAAGAGACTGTGATGCTGTGGGTAAGTTGGTCCGTTGCCAGCTCCGCTATAATAAGTTGTTAGTAATATTACTAACAACTTGAAAAAAGTTGTATAAAGCTGTTTTTTAAACAGCAATTGAAAAAATAATGAAGCCAAGGTGTGGATGGGCCTGTGGCACACGAGCCATTCCCTGGACCTGAGCCTGTTCTGCTCAATAATTAAAGTTGTTACACAGTGTGGAAAAGTGTTCAATCATTTCTGTTTGTTGAGCAGAACGTGCCCGCTGTGTTCCGTGGCGTTCCTGGAGGTGGCAGCAGAGCATAGTTACCTGCATGTGGGCCTCTTCTGTTGTTGAGGAAAGATAAAAACTAAGGGACATTTGGAGTTTAGGGTAAAGAAACACACTAGCTATACTTGTAAACATTACATTTAATTCATTTTAAATTGATATAACTATGTGGATGTGGAAATATGTTTTATGTATTTGATGTTTATGCTTTTACAATGTAATTGTAACCTGTGTTGAAATGTACCACTATACGATCACAATGTACAACTCTAGTTTTCATCACTAAACTGTCTTTCTCATCCAAAACCACTCAGGAACGCATTTCTCCTCAAGAAACACTGAAACGTGCGTTTATATGAAGAATATGTAATTTATTTACAGAAACACATCTGTTATACTGGAAACATACAAAAAAGAGACAGAATATGAAAAGAAACATTGTTTTCTCAAATTGTACATTAGAATTCGCTTCCAAGTATCAAATCTTCATTCTGAGCTCAATTCTATGCAAAACTCTTGTTGTCATCACTAAACTCGCTTAATATGTCTTTCTCATCCAAAACCACTCAGGAACGCATTTCTCCTCAAGAAACACTGAAACGTGCATTTATATGAAAATGATGTGATTTCTTCAGAAAATCAATCTCTTATATTGGAATCATACAAAACAAGGCAGAATATGAAAAGAATCATTGTTTTCTCAACCTTTACATTAGAATTCGCTTCCCATTATCAAATCTTCATTCTGAGCTCAATTCTATGCCAAACTCTTGTTTTCATCACTAAACTCGCTTAATATGTCTTTCTCATCCAAAACCACTCAGGAACGCATTTCTCCTCAAGAAACACTGAAACGTGCATTTATGTGAAGAATATGTGATTTATTTACAGAAACACATCTGTTATACTGGAAACATACAAAAAAGAGACAGAATATGAAAAGAAACATTATTTTCTCAAATTTTACATTAGAATTCGCTTCCAATTTTTATAAAATCTTCATTCTGAGCTCAATTCTATGCAAAACTCTTGTTTTCATCACTAAACTCGCTTAATATATCTTTCAAAACCACTCAGGAACGCATTTCTCCTCAAGAAACACTGAAACGTGCATTTATATGAAGAATATGTGATTTATTTACAGAAACACATCTGTTATACGGAAACATACAAAAAAGAGACAGAATATGAAAAGAAACATTGTTTTCTCAAATTTTACATTAGAATTCACTTCCAAGTATCAAATCTTCATTCTGAGCTCAATTCTATGCAAAACTCTTGTTGTCATCACTAAACTCGCTTAATATGTCTTTCTCATCCAAAACCACTCAGGAACGCATTTCTCCTCAAGAAACACTGAAACGTGCATTTATAAGAAAATGATGTGATTTCTTCAGAAAATCAATCTCTTATATTGGAATCATACAAAACAAGGCAGAATATGAAAAGAATCATTGTTTTCTCAAACTTTACATTAGAATTCGCTTCCCATTATCAAATCTTCATTCTGAGCTCAATTCTATGCAAAACTATTGTTTTCATCACTAAACTCGCTTAATATGTCTTTCTCATCCAACACCACTCAGGAACGCATTTCTCCTCAAGAAACACTGAAACGTGCATTTATGTGAAGAATATGTGATTTATTTACAGAAACACATCTGTTATACTGGAAACATACAAAAAAGAGACAGAATATGAAAAGAAACATTGTTTTCTCAAATTTTACATTAGAATTCGCTTCCAAGTATCAAATCTTCATTCTGAGCTCAATTCTATGCAAAACTCTTGTTTTCATCACTAAACTCGCTTAATATGTCTTTCTCATCCAAAACCACTCAGGAACGCATTTCTCCTCAAGAAACACTGAAACGTGCATTTATATGAAAATGATGTGATTTCTTCAGAAAATCAATCTCTTAGAATATGAAAAGAATCATTGTTTTCTCAAACTTTACATTAGAATTCCCTTCCCATTATCAAATCTTCATTCTGAGCTCAAAACTCTTGTTTTCATCACTAAACTCGCTTAATATGTCTTTCAAAACCACTCAGGAACGCATTTCTCCTCAAGAAACACTGAAACGTGCATTTTATATGAAAATGATGTGATTTCTTCAGAAAAGAAATCTCTTTTATTGGAAACATACAAAAAAGGATGAAAATGAAAGGGAATATATTTTTACAATTTTTTTACATAATAGTTGGCCCTTCTGCATCAAACCTTCACACTGACCTCAATTCCATGTAAAACTTCCACTTTCAAACCTTCCACTGCCCGTACTTTGTGGAGGTAATGAGTCTGAATCATTGGCCAAAAAAAAAGTCAATAGAAGTTTTTTCAGACTTCTGTTGTCCGACATTTTTCAGATCTATTTTGTCAAATCTTTTTTTTCAGACATTTTCAGATCTTTTTTTTCGGACAGTTTTTTCAGACTTCTTTTGTCCGACATTTTTTAGACTTTTTTTTCAGACATTTTCAGATCTTTTTTTTCGGACAGTTATTTCAGACTTCTTTTGTCCGACAATTTTCAGATCTTTTTTTTCAGACTTTTTTTTCAGACATTTTCAGATCTTTTATTTCGGACTTTTTTTCCAATTTTTTTCGGGCTTTTTGTGAGACATTTTTCAGATCTTTTTTTCAGACATATTCAGATTTTTTTTTTTTCAGATCTTTTTTTTCAGACTTCTTTTGTCCGACATTTTTCAGATATTTTTTCCAGACTTTTTTTGTCCGACAATTTTCAGATCTTTTTTTTACGACAATTTTCAGACTTTTTATTCAGACTTTTTTTTCATACTTTTTTTTCAGACATTTTTCAGACAATTTCAGATCTTTTATTTCGGGCTTTTTTTCAGACATTTTTCAGACTTTTTTTAGGGCTTTTTGTCCGACATTTTTCAGATATTTTTTCCAAACTTTTTTTGTACGACAATTTTCAGATTTTTTTTTTAGACTTTTTTTGTCCGACATTTTTCAGACTTTTTATTCAGACTTTTTTTCGGGCTTTTTGTCCGACATTTTTCAGATATTTTTTTCAGTTATTTTTTTTCAGACTTTTTTTTCAGACATTTTTAGATCTTTTTTTTTCGGACTTTTTTTTGGGGTTTTTTTCGGGCATTTTTTAGGACATTTTTTGTCCGACATTTTTCAGACTTTTCTTTCAGACATTTTCAGATCTTTTTTTTCAGACAGTTTTTTCAGACTTCTTTTGTCCGACATTTTTCAGACTTTTTTTCGGGGGTTTTTTCAGACTTTTTTCGGATCTTTTTTTTCAGTCTTTTTCGGACATTTTTTCAGACTTTTTTTGTCCGACATTTTTCAGATATTTTTTTCGGATCTTTTTTTTCAGACATTTTCAGATATTTTTTTTCAAACTTTTTTTGTCCGACATTTTTCAGATTTTTTTTTAAGACTTTTTTTTTCAGACATTTTCAGTTTTTTTTTTTCAGACTTTTTCAGATCTTTTTCAGATCTTTTTTTCAGATCTTTTTTTTCGGACATTTTCAGATCTTTTTTTTCGGATAGTTTTTTCAAACTTCTTTTGTCCGACATTCTTCACATATTTTTTCCAGACTTTTTTTGTCCGATAATTTTCAGATCTTTTTTTTCAGACTTTTTTTTCAGACTTTTTTTTCAGACTTCTTTTGTCCGACATTTTTCAGGTATTTTTTCCAGACTTTTTTTGTCCGACAATTTTCAGATCTTTTTTTTCAGACTTTTTTGCAGACATTTTCAGATCTTTTTTTTCAGACTTTTTTTTTCAGACATTTTCAGATCTTTTTTTTCAGACTTTTTTTTGGGGATTTTTTCGGGCATTTTTTAGGACATTTTTTCAGACTTTTTTTTGTCCGACATTTTTCAGATATTTTTTCCAGACTTTTTTTGTCCGACAATTTTCAGATCTTTTTTTTCAATATAATTAAATTTGTTACACAGTGTGGAAAAGTGTTCAATCATTTCTCTTTGTTGAGCGGAACGTGCCCGATGTGTTCCATGGCGTTCCTGGAGGTGGCAGCAGAGCATAGTTTGCTGCATGTGGGATTCTTCTGTTGTTGAGGGAAGATAAAAACTAAGGGACATTTGGAGTTTAGGGTAAAGAAACACACTAGCTACACTTGTAAACATTACATTTAATTAGTTTTGCATTACGTTACATTAAGTTAGTTTGTTTTTGTGTGAATTTATTATTGTTATTCGTTGTCTGCCGAATAAGCGCAATTTGCCGTGAGCTGGAATGAGATGGAAACATGAAACTTGGCATAGGAACTGGAATGATGTGCAGCTGCTTCTCAAGAACTATGACCCCAATCGGCCACATGATGGCGCTGTAATTAACGCCCAAACACGCGATTTTGAAAAGGCCACGCCCCTCACACTGTAAGTCTGATTGACTTGAAACTCGACACACATGTCTAGCTCCGTGTGATCTACAAAAAAGCTGCTCAGACCACTAACTAGATTTTCCGCCATATTGGATTTTTTGAAAAACAGATTTTTGACATCTCCTCCTAAACCGTAGGTCCGATTGCTACCAAATTTTCTGTGGATCATTATTGGACTAATGTCATCTAAAGTTTCATAAAGCGTGTTGATACCTCATTGCGTTATGAATCTGTTGACCAACAAACTTTTCAATTGGAGGGACTTAGCAGGAAATTAGCCATAATTCATTGACCATTAGTCAAATCATCATAAATCTTGGTAGATATCTTCAGTACATATTTGGAAAGAGGCACACCAAAGTGTTTTCTGCTTGACACATAGGGGGCGCCACAAATATCAGAAACTTGTATCGCAAGATCCGGTGGACAGAATTTTATCAAATTTGGTGCACATACTCTGGGGGCAAGTATTAACCAAGATCTATAGTGTCATATTGATCGGTGCATGTGGGCGTGGCCTATTTAGCATTTTATGCATTTTATGCTAAATTATGCCTTTGCTCAATTTGCTGTGAGCTGGAACGAGCTAGAGACATGCGACTTGGTACCATAACTGTACATGATGTCATAATGCTTCACATAAAATATGAAAACAATTGGCCACATGGTAGCGCTATAACAATTTTCAAGGCCAGCCCCCTCACACCATAAGTCCTATCAATTTGAAATTTGACAGACATGTGCTGCTGAATGTGATCTACAAAAAAGTCTCTTGGACCATGAAAGTCTACCAACTAAATTTTCCGCCATGTTGAATTTTTTGAAAAACACATTTTTGACATCTCCTCCTAAACCGTAGGTCTGATTGCTGGCATATTTTCTGCGAATCATTATTGGACCAGGCTCATCAAAGGTTGCATAAAGCTTGTTGATATGTTATTGTGTTGTGAAGATATTGACCAATTCATTTTTAAGGGGCGGGCTCAGCACGTCAATAGACCTAACTTCACAAGCCTTTGGCCCATCATCTCCTAACTTGCAGCATATGTTCACAAGAGTAGCGGAAACATCTGCTGAAAGTTTCATTCAAATCGGCCACATGGTGGCGCTGTAATTAACGCCCAAACATGCGATATTGGAAAGGCCACGCCCCTCAAATCGTAAGTCCGATTGACTTGAAATGTGACACATATGTGCAACTCCGTGTGATCTACAATAAAGCCTCTTGGACCTCCAAAGTGCACCTGGAAATATTTTCCGCCATATTGGATTTTTTGAAAAACACAATTTTGACATCTCCTCCTAAGCCGTAGGTCCGATTGCTGGAATATTTTCTGCGAATCATTATTGGACCAGGCTCATCAAAAGTTGCATTAAGCTTGTTGATATGTTATTGCGTTGATAAGATATTGACCAATACATTTCTAAGAGGCGTGCCTCAGCACATCAATAGACCTAACTTCACAAGCCTTTGGCCCATCATCTCCAAACTTGCAGCATATATACAAGAGTAGTTGAAACATCCGCTGAAAGTTTCATTCAAATCGACCACTAGGGGGGCGCTTTGAGCGATAAAGGCTATAACCCGCGAAATGCCGCTTGAGGCTTTAATTCATTTTAAATTGATATATCTATGTGGATGTGGAAATATGTTTTATATATTTCATGTTTATTCTTTTACAATGTAATTGTAACCTGTGTTGAAATGTACCACTATACGATCACAATGTACAACTCTAGTTTTCATCACTAAGCCAATGAATGCATTTCTCCTCAAGAAACACTGAAAAGTGGATTCATATGAAAAATGTGAAATTTCTTCACAGAAAAACATTTCTTGCATTGGAAACACACAAAAAAGGATAAATATGAAAGGGAACACAGTTTTCCAAAATCTAATATGATAGTTTTGGACTCCAGGCATCAAACTGTCAGTCTGAGCTGAATTCCATGTAAAACGCTAGTTTTCATCACTAAAGTCGCTTAATATGTCTTTCTCATCCAAAACCACTCAGGAACGCATTTCTCCTCAAGAAACACTGAAACGTGCATTTATATGAAGAATATGTGATTTATTTACAGAAACACATCTGTTATACTGGAAACATACAAAAAAGAGACAGAATATGAAAAGAAACATTGTTTTCTCAAATTTTACATTAGAATTCGCTTCCAAGTATCAAATCTTCATTCTGAGCTCAATTCTATGCAAAACTCTTGTTTTCATCACTAAACTCAGTTAATATCGCTTTCTCTCAAAAAAACCACACAGAAAAGCATTTCTCCTCAAGAAACACTGAAAAGTGCATTTATATGAAAATGATGTGATTTCTTCAGAAAAGAAATCTCTTTTATTGGAAACATACAAAAAAGGATGAAAATGAAAGGGAATATATTTTTTACAATTTGTTTACATAATAGTTGGCCTTTCTGTATCAAACCTTCACACTGACCTCAATTCCATGCAAAACTTTAGTTTTCGTTGTGGTCAGCTGCACTGTCCCCGATGAAAAAAGCATACACTTGTTGTGTGCCGCCACTTTTTTTGAGTTATCGGTATGAAGCATGCCCCTCGTTTAATTTTCTTCATCCTCAGCGTGATAGAAGCCACAGCGCTGGCCGCCATCTCCCGGGCTGGCCCGAAGAGGGGACCTGTCCCGATGGGAGAAACTCTCCTCGTCTGCAGCCTGCGAGGAAGTGGAACAGGCGTCTTCCGATTTGCCACGAGATCCGGCTTGGCCCTCCCCTTCTCAAACCTTCCACTGCCCCTACTTTGTGGAGGCAATGAGTCCGAATCATTGGCCAAAAAAAAAGTCAATAGAAGTTTTTTCAGACTTCCATTGACCGACATTTTTCAGACTTTTTTTGTCCGACAATTTTCAGATCTTTTTTTTCAGACTTTTTTTGTCCGATATTTTCAGATCTTTTTTTTCTGACTTCTTTTGTCCGACATTTTTCAGACTTTTTTTCAGACTTTTTTTCGGGCTTTTTGTCCGACATTTTTCAGATATTTTTTTCAGACAAAAAAAGTCTGAAAAAAAAGATCTGAAATTTGTCGGACAAAAAGAAGTCTGGAAAAACTGTCCGAAATAAAAGATCTGAAAAAAAGATCTGAAAAAGTCTGAAAAAAAAGATCTGAAAAAAAGATCTGAAAAATATCGGACAAAAAAAGTCTGAAAAAATGTCCGTAAAAAAATTCCCGAAAAAAACCCCGAAAAAAAGTCTGAAAAAAAAGATCTGAAATTTGTCGGACAAGAGAAGTCTGGAAAAACTGTCCGAAAAAAAGATCTGAAAAAGTCTGAAAAAAAAAATCGGAAAAAAAAGTCTGAAAAATGTCTGAAAAAAAGTCTGAAAAATGTCGGACAAAAAAAGTCTGAAAAAAAAGATCTGAAATTTGTCGGACAAGAGAAGTCTGAAAAAACTGTCCGATAAAAAAGATCTAAAAAAAATATCTGAAAAATGTCGTGATGTATCTTCTGTGTGATGCAGTTGAAGATGTTTGAAGAGAAACTCCGCCGACACTGTCTTAGTTGTATAACAAATTTATTACAATATGTTCAGTATCGTAAACAAGTAAGAAGTTACTTGGAGAGCCTCCAGCCGAATAATGAGAGAACTCTCCCGAACGTATACAGACAGCTCCTTAAATCCCGAGCTTGTTCTGGTCAAACCCTTAGTTTCCTCATATGGTTTTAGAAGAGGGACAAATAAAAATAGAAACACCTCTCTTTTGCCGCCATATGTCTCTTCAACTCTGACCCGGGCCTCCCAGGACCCTGCTGACTTAGCTTTTGGTATATCTTTACCATGACCAGTTGTCTCTTCAACTCTGACCCAGCTCTAAATCAGGAAGGCCCAAACAACACCTAACATTCCAATATACTCTCCTAATACAAACCATCTATATAAATATGCTGCATCTAACAGCAGACACCACAGTCGGACAAAAAAAGTCTGAAAAAAAAGATCTGAAATTTGTCGGACAAGAGAAGTCTGGAAAAACTGTCCGAAAAAAAGATCTGAAAATGGCTGAAAAAAAAGTCTGAAAAAAGAAATCTGAAAAAAAAGTCTGAAAAATGTCTGAAAAAAAGCCCGAAAAAAAGCCTGAAAAATGTCGGACAAAAAAATCTGAAAAAAAAGATCTGAAATTTGTCGGACAAAATAAGTCTGAAAAAACTGTCCGATAAAAAAGATCTGAAAAAAAGATCTGAAAAATGTCGGACAAAAAAAGTCTGAAAAAAAAGATCTGAAATTTTTCGGACAAAAGAAGTCTGGAAAAACTGTCCGAAATAAAAGATCTGAAAAAAAGATCTGAAAAAGTCTGAAAAAAAAGATCTGAAAAAAAGATCTGAAAAATGTCGGACAAAAAAAGTCTGAAAAAATGTCCGAAAAAATTCCCGAAAAAAACCCCAAAAAAAAGTCTGAAAAAAAAGATCTGAAAAATGTCGGACAAAAAAAGTCTGAAAAAAAAGTCTGAAAAATGTCAGACAAAAGAAGTCTGAAAAAACTGTCCGAAAAAAAAGATCTGAAAATATCTGAAAAAAAATATCTGAAAAAAAGATCTGAAAAAGTCTGAAAAAAAAGATCTACAAAAAAAATCTGAAAAAATGTCCGAAAAAATGCTCGAAAAACCCCCCGAAAAAGAGTCTGAAAAAAAGATCCGAAAAAAGTCTGACAAAAACCCCCGAAAAAAAGTCTGAAAAATTTCGGACAAAAGAAGTCTGAAAAAACTGTCTGAAAAAAAAGATCCGAAAAAAGTCTGAAAAATTTCGGACAAAAGAAGTCTGAAAAAACTGTCTGAAAAAAAAGATCCGAAAAAAGTCTGAAAAATTTCGGACAAAAGAAGTCTGAAAAAACTGTCTGAAAAAAAAGATCTGAAAATGTCTTGTTACGGTCTCAGAAGTGACCGTTCGTTATTGTTTATATTGTTGTATGTTGCTGTGCTGCGCTCTCCCTGTGCTCTTTTCTTTTGGTGCGCTCTGCTGTCCCGTTGCTCCAAGACGACGTCATGTATAGGGGATTCCTTTCGGGGCCACGCCTCCGGAACGCCCTCAGGTGGATGCCCTTCGTTTCCCGCCATTTGTGGTCCTGCCTCTGACACGTCACATGTGATTAGCCAATCACCAGCCGGCTGTGCCGCATGGAAAGAATTAAAGGCCAGCTGTGACTAGACCACGGTGGGCAGTGATTTCAATTGATCTGTTCCCCGTGCCTCTCGATTATTGTGTGTGGTTAACTACCATATTGTGTATAGGTCCTACTGGAGTCAGGGGACTTTAGATTGTTACCATATTGTGTATATAGGTCCTACTGGAGTCAGGGGACTTTAGATTGTTAATGTTAACTCGTATGAGGTACTTGTGTTTGTTCATATTTCGTTGTGATTAGAACAGTTGTGTAAATAGGGTTAGGGTTAGGGTTAGGGTTAGGCTTAGGTAAGGGCATGATAACCACGATGATCAAATTGATCATCCTTGATCATCCTCATTAACTCTTTGTGCGAACATGACAGAGCGATGAGACCTTGACGTACCCCCCCATTTTCGGGTTCGTTCTTTCCACTGATAGCACTGACAAGTCTGTGCGACTTTCGGTTGCGAAGTTACGCAACTTTTTTATATCAAAAAATTTATATCTCTGGAACGGAAGGTCGTAGAGACTCACAACCACGACAGGCGTGTTCAGCGTGGTCGAATTATGTCAGACAGAGCACGTTTCCAAGTGTCTACGACGTTCGGTTCAGGAGATATTCGAGAAAAACGTTCGGCTAGGGTTAGGGTTAGGGTTAGGCTTAGGTAAGGGCATGATAACCACGATGATCAAATTGATCATCCTTGATCATCCTCATTAACTCTTTGTGTGAACATGACAGAGCGATGAGACCTTGACGTACCCCCCCATTTTCGGGGTCGTTCTTTCCACTGATAGCACTGACAAGTCTGTGCGACTTTCGGTTGCGAAGTTACGCAACTTTTTTATATCAAAAAATTGATATCTCTGGAACGGAAGGTCGTAGAGACTCACAACCACGACAGGCGTGTTCAGCGTGGTCGAATTATGTCAGACAGAGCACGTTTCCAAGTGTCTACGACGTTCGGTTCAGGAGATATTCGAGAAAAACGTTCGGCTAGGGTTAGGGTTAGGGTTAGGCTTAGGTAAGGGCATGATAACCACGATGATCAAATTGATCATCCTTGATCATCCTCATTAACTCTTTGTGTGAACATGACAGAGCGATGAGACCTTGACGTACCCCCCCATTTTCGGGTTCGTTCTTTCCACTGATAGCACTGACAAGTCTGTGCGACTTTCGGTTGCGAAGTTACGCAACTTTTTTATATCAAAAAATTGATATCTCTGGAACGGAAGGTCGTAGAGACTCACAACCACGACAGGCGTGTTCAGCGTGGTCGAATTATGTCAGACAGAGCACGTTTCCAAGTGTCTACGACGTTCGGTTCAGGAGATATTCGAGAAAAACGTTCGGCTAGGGTTAGGGTTAGGGTTAGGCTTAGGTAAGGGCATGATAACCACGATGATCAAATTGATCATCCTTGATCATCCTCATTAACTCTTTGTGTGAACATGACAGAGCGATGAGACCTTGACGTACCCCCCCATTTTCGGGTTCGTTCTTTCCACTGATAGCACTGACAAGTCTGTGCGACTTTCGGTTGCGAAGTTACGCAACTTTTTTATATCAAAAAATTGATATCTCTGGAACGGAAGGTCGTAGAGACTCACAACCACGACAGGCGTGTTCAGCGTGGTCGAATTATGTCAGACAGAGCACGTTTCCAAGTGTCTACGACGTTCGGTTCAGGAGATATTCGAGAAAAACGTTCGGCTAGGGTTAGGGTTAGGGTTAGGCTTAGGTAAGGGCATGATAACCACGATGATCAAATTGATCATCCTTGATCATCCTCATTAACTCTTTGTGTGAACATGACAGAGCGATGAGACCTTGACGTACCCCCCCATTTTCGGGTTCGTTCTTTCCACTGATAGCACTGACAAGTCTGTGCGACTTTCGGTTGCGAAGTTACGCAACTTTTTTATATCAAAAAATTGATATCTCTGGAACGGAAGGTCGTAGAGACTCACAACCACGACAGGCGTGTTCAGCGTGGTCGAATTATGTCAGACAGAGCACGTTTCCAAGTGTCTACGACGTTCGGTTCAGGAGATATTCGAGAAAAACGTTCGGCTAGGGTTAGGGTTAGGGTTAGGCTTAGGTAAGGGCATGATAACCACGATGATCAAATTGATCATCCTTGATCATCCTCATTAACTCTTTGTGTGAACATGACAGAGCGATGAGACCTTGACGTACCCCCCCATTTTCGGGTTCGTTCTTTCCACTGATAGCACTGACAAGTCTGTGCGACTTTCGGTTGCGAAGTTACGCAACTTTTTTATATCAAAAAATTGATATCTCTGGAACGGAAGGTCGTAGAGACTCACAACCACGACAGGCGTGTTCAGCGTGGTCGAATTATGTCAGACAGAGCACGTTTCCAAGTGTCTACGACGTTCGGTTCAGGAGATATTCGAGAAAAACGTTCGGCTAGGGTTAGGGTTAGGGTTAGGCTTAGGTAAGGGCATGATAACCACGATGATCAAATTGATCATCCTTGATCATCCTCATTAACTCTTTGTGTGAACATGACAGAGCGATGAGACCTTGACGTACCCCCCCATTTTCGGGTTCGTTCTTTCCACTGATAGCACTGACAAGTCTGTGCGACTTTCGGTTGCGAAGTTACGCAACTTTTTTATATCAAAAAATTGATATCTCTGGAACGGAAGGTCGTAGAGACTCACAACCACGACAGGCGTGTTCAGCGTGGTCGAATTATGTCAGACAGAGCACGTTTCCAAGTGTCTACGACGTTCGGTTCAGGAGATATTCGAGAAAAACGTTCGGCTAGGGTTAGGGTTAGGGTTAGGCTTAGGTAAGGGCATGATAACCACGATGATCAAATTGATCATCCTTGATCATCCTCATTAACTCTTTGTGTGAACATGACAGAGCGATGAGACCTTGACGTACCCCCCCATTTTCGGGTTCGTTCTTTCCACTGATAGCACTGACAAGTCTGTGCGACTTTCGGTTGCGAAGTTACGCAACTTTTTTATATCAAAAAATTGATATCTCTGGAACGGAAGGTCGTAGAGACTCACAACCACGACAGGCGTGTTCAGCGTGGTCGAATTATGTCAGACAGAGCACGTTTCCAAGTGTCTACGACGTTCGGTTCAGGAGATATTCGAGAAAAACGTTCGGCTAGGGTTAGGGTTAGGGTTAGGCTTAGGTAAGGGCATGATAACCACGATGATCAAATTGATCATCCTTGATCATCCTCATTAACTCTTTGTGTGAACATGACAGAGCGATGAGACCTTGACGTACCCCCCCATTTTCGGGTTCGTTCTTTCCACTGATAGCACTGACAAGTCTGTGCGACTTTCGGTTGCGAAGTTACGCAACTTTTTTATATCAAAAAATTGATATCTCTGGAACGGA
This sequence comes from Sebastes umbrosus, assembly GCF_015220745.1. Classification (NCBI taxonomy): domain Eukaryota; kingdom Metazoa; phylum Chordata; class Actinopteri; order Perciformes; family Sebastidae; genus Sebastes; species Sebastes umbrosus. Next base: position 38,531,842 of record NC_051273.1, read on the forward strand.
AGGTCGTAGAGACTCACAACCACGACAGGCGTGTTCAGCGTGGTCGAATTATGTCAGACAGAGCACGTTTCCAAGTGTCTACGACGTTCGGTTCAGGAGATATTCGAGAAAAACGTTCGGCTAGGGTTAGGGTTAGGGTTAGGCTTAGGTAAGGGCATGATAACCACGATGATCAAATTGATCATCCTTGATCATCCTCATTAACTCTTTGTGTGAACATGACAGAGCGATGAGACCTTGACGTACCCCCCCATTTTCGGGTTCGTTCTTTCCACTGATAGCACTGACAAGTCTGTGCGACTTTCGGTTGCGAAGTTACGCAACTTTTTTATATCAAAAAATTGATATCTCTGGAACGGAAGGTCGTAGAGACTCACAACCACGACAGGCGTGTTCAGCGTGGTCGAATTATGTCAGACAGAGCACGTTTCCAAGTGTCTACGACGTTCGGTTCAGGAGATATTCGAGAAAAACGTTCGGCTAGGGTTAGGGTTAGGGTTAGGCTTAGGTAAGGGCATGATAACCACGATGATCAAATTGATCATCCTTGATCATCCTCATTAACTCTTTGTGTGAACATGACAGAGCGATGAGACCTTGACGTACCCCCCCATTTTCGGGTTCGTTCTTTCCACTGATAGCACTGACAAGTCTGTGCGACTTTCGGTTGCGAAGTTACGCAACTTTTTTATATCAAAAAATTGATATCTCTGGAACGGAAGGTCGTAGAGACTCACAACCACGACAGGCGTGTTCAGCGTGGTCGAATTATGTCAGACAGAGCACGTTTCCAAGTGTCTACGACGTTCGGTTCAGGAGATATTCGAGAAAAACGTTCGGCTAGGGTTAGGGTTAGGGTTAGGCTTAGGTAAGGGCATGATAACCACGATGATCAAATTGATCATCCTTGATCATCCTCATTAACTCTTTGTGTGAACATGACAGAGCGATGAGACCTTGACGTACCCCCCCATTTTCGGGTTCGTTCTTTCCACTGATAGCACTGACAAGTCTGTGCGACTTTCGGTTGCGAAGTTACGCAACTTTTTTATATCAAAAAATTGATATCTCTGGAACGGAAGGTCGTAGAGACTCACAACCACGACAGGCGTGTTCAGCGTGGTCGAATTATGTCAGACAGAGCACGTTTCCAAGTGTCTACGACGTTCGGTTCAGGAGATATTCGAGAAAAACGTTCGGCTAGGGTTAGGGTTAGGGTTAGGCTTAGGTAAGGGCATGATAACCACGATGATCAAATTGATCATCCTTGATCATCCTCATTAACTCTTTGTGTGAACATGACAGAGCGATGAGACCTTGACGTACCCCCCCATTTTCGGGTTCGTTCTTTCCACTGATAGCACTGACAAGTCTGTGCGACTTTCGGTTGCGAAGTTACGCAACTTTTTTATATCAAAAAATTGATATCTCTGGAACGGAAGGTCGTAGAGACTCACAACCACGACAGGCGTGTTCAGCGTGGTCGAATTATGTCAGACAGAGCACGTTTCCAAGTGTCTACGACGTTCGGTTCAGGAGATATTCGAGAAAAACGTTCGGCTAGGGTTAGGGTTAGGGTTAGGCTTAGGTAAGGGCATGATAACCACGATGATCAAATTGATCATCCTTGATCATCCTCATTAACTCTTTGTGTGAACATGACAGAGCGATGAGACCTTGACGTACCCCCCCATTTTCGGGTTCGTTCTTTCCACTGATAGCACTGACAAGTCTGTGCGACTTTCGGTTGCGAAGTTACGCAACTTTTTTATATCAAAAAATTGATATCTCTGGAACGGAAGGTCGTAGAGACTCACAACCACGACAGGCGTGTTCAGCGTGGTCGAATTATGTCAGACAGAGCACGTTTCCAAGTGTCTACGACGTTCGGTTCAGGAGATATTCGAGAAAAACGTTCGGCTAGGGTTAGGGTTAGGGTTAGGCTTAGGTAAGGGCATGATAACCACGATGATCAAATTGATCATCCTTGATCATCCTCATTAACTCTTTGTGTGAACATGACAGAGCGATGAGACCTTGACGTACCCCCCCATTTTCGGGTTCGTTCTTTCCACTGATAGCACTGACAAGTCTGTGCGACTTTCGGTTGCGAAGTTACGCAACTTTTTTATATCAAAAAATTGATATCTCTGGAACGGAAGGTCGTAGAGACTCACAACCACGACAGGCGTGTTCAGCGTGGTCGAATTATGTCAGACAGAGCACGTTTCCAAGTGTCTACGACGTTCGGTTCAGGAGATATTCGAGAAAAACGTTCGGCTAGGGTTAGGGTTAGGGTTAGGCTTAGGTAAGGGCATGATAACCACGATGATCAAATTGATCATCCTTGATCATCCTCATTAACTCTTTGTGTGAACATGACAGAGCGATGAGACCTTGACGTACCCCCCCATTTTCGGGTTCGTTCTTTCCACTGATAGCACTGACAAGTCTGTGCGACTTTCGGTTGCGAAGTTACGCAACTTTTTTATATCAAAAAATTGATATCTCTGGAACGGAAGGTCGTAGAGACTCACAACCACGACAGGCGTGTTCAGCGTGGTCGAATTATGTCAGACAGAGCACGTTTCCAAGTGTCTACGACGTTCGGTTCAGGAGATATTCGAGAAAAACGTTCGGCTAGGGTTAGGGTTAGGGTTAGGCTTAGGTAAGGGCATGATAACCACGATGATCAAATTGATCATCCTTGATCATCCTCATTAACTCTTTGTGTGAACATGACAGAGCGATGAGACCTTGACGTACCCCCCCATTTTCGGGTTCGTTCTTTCCACTGATAGCACTGACAAGTCTGTGCGACTTTCGGTTGCGAAGTTACGCAACTTTTTTATATCAAAAAATTGATATCTCTGGAACGGAAGGTCGTAGAGACTCACAACCACGACAGGCGTGTTCAGCGTGGTCGAATTATGTCAGACAGAGCACGTTTCCAAGTGTCTACGACGTTCGGTTCAGGAGATATTCGAGAAAAACGTTCGGCTAGGGTTAGGGTTAGGGTTAGGCTTAGGTAAGGGCATGATAACCACGATGATCAAATTGATCATCCTTGATCATCCTCATTAACTCTTTGTGTGAACATGACAGAGCGATGAGACCTTGACGTACCCCCCCATTTTCGGGTTCGTTCTTTCCACTGATAGCACTGACAAGTCTGTGCGACTTTCGGTTGCGAAGTTACGCAACTTTTTTATATCAAAAAATTGATATCTCTGGAACGGAAGGTCGTAGAGACTCACAACCACGACAGGCGTGTTCAGCGTGGTCGAATTATGTCAGACAGAGCACGTTTCCAAGTGTCTACGACGTTCGGTTCAGGAGATATTCGAGAAAAACGTTCGGCTAGGGTTAGGGTTAGGGTTAGGCTTAGGTAAGGGCATGATAACCACGATGATCAAATTGATCATCCTTGATCATCCTCATTAACTCTTTGTGTGAACATGACAGAGCGATGAGACCTTGACGTACCCCCCCATTTTCGGGTTCGTTCTTTCCACTGATAGCACTGACAAGTCTGTGCGACTTTCGGTTGCGAAGTTACGCAACTTTTTTATATCAAAAAATTGATATCTCTGGAACGGAAGGTCGTAGAGACTCACAACCACGACAGGCGTGTTCAGCGTGGTCGAATTATGTCAGACAGAGCACGTTTCCAAGTGTCTACGACGTTCGGTTCAGGAGATATTCGAGAAAAACGTTCGGCTAGGGTTAGGGTTAGGGTTAGGCTTAGGTAAGGGCATGATAACCACGATGATCAAATTGATCATCCTTGATCATCCTCATTAACTCTTTGTGTGAACATGACAGAGCGATGAGACCTTGACGTACCCCCCCATTTTCGGGTTCGTTCTTTCCACTGATAGCACTGACAAGTCTGTGCGACTTTCGGTTGCGAAGTTACGCAACTTTTTTATATCAAAAAATTGATATCTCTGGAACGGAAGGTCGTAGAGACTCACAACCACGACAGGCGTGTTCAGCGTGGTCGAATTATGTCAGACAGAGCACGTTTCCAAGTGTCTACGACGTTCGGTTCAGGAGATATTCGAGAAAAACGTTCGGCTAGGGTTAGGGTTAGGGTTAGGCTTAGGTAAGGGCATGATAACCACGATGATCAAATTGATCATCCTTGATCATCCTCATTAACTCTTTGTGTGAACATGACAGAGCGATGAGACCTTGACGTACCCCCCCATTTTCGGGTTCGTTCTTTCCACTGATAGCACTGACAAGTCTGTGCGACTTTCGGTTGCGAAGTTACGCAACTTTTTTATATCAAAAAATTGATATCTCTGGAACGGAAGGTCGTAGAGACTCACAACCACGACAGGCGTGTTCAGCGTGGTCGAATTATGTCAGACAGAGCACGTTTCCAAGTGTCTACGACGTTCGGTTCAGGAGATATTCGAGAAAAACGTTCGGCTAGGGTTAGGGTTAGGGTTAGGCTTAGGTAAGGGCATGATAACCACGATGATCAAATTGATCATCCTTGATCATCCTCATTAACTCTTTGTGTGAACATGACAGAGCGATGAGACCTTGACGTACCCCCCCATTTTCGGGTTCGTTCTTTCCACTGATAGCACTGACAAGTCTGTGCGACTTTCGGTTGCGAAGTTACGCAACTTTTTTATATCAAAAAATTGATATCTCTGGAACGGAAGGTCGTAGAGACTCACAACCACGACAGGCGTGTTCAGCGTGGTCGAATTATGTCAGACAGAGCACGTTTCCAAGTGTCTACGACGTTCGGTTCAGGAGATATTCGAGAAAAACGTTCGGCTAGGGTTAGGGTTAGGGTTAGGCTTAGGTAAGGGCATGATAACCACGATGATCAAATTGATCATCCTTGATCATCCTCATTAACTCTTTGTGTGAACATGACAGAGCGATGAGACCTTGACGTACCCCCCCATTTTCGGGTTCGTTCTTTCCACTGATAGCACTGACAAGTCTGTGCGACTTTCGGTTGCGAAGTTACGCAACTTTTTTATATCAAAAAATTGATATCTCTGGAACGGAAGGTCGTAGAGACTCACAACCACGACAGGCGTGTTCAGCGTGGTCGAATTATGTCAGACAGAGCACGTTTCCAAGTGTCTACGACGTTCGGTTCAGGAGATATTCGAGAAAAACGTTCGGCTAGGGTTAGGGTTAGGGTTAGGCTTAGGTAAGGGCATGATAACCACGATGATCAAATTGATCATCCTTGATCATCCTCATTAACTCTTTGTGTGAACATGACAGAGCGATGAGACCTTGACGTACCCCCCCATTTTCGGGTTCGTTCTTTCCACTGATAGCACTGACAAGTCTGTGCGACTTTCGGTTGCGAAGTTACGCAACTTTTTTATATCAAAAAATTGATATCTCTGGAACGGAAGGTCGTAGAGACTCACAACCACGACAGGCGTGTTCAGCGTGGTCGAATTATGTCAGACAGAGCACGTTTCCAAGTGTCTACGACGTTCGGTTCAGGAGATATTCGAGAAAAACGTTCGGCTAGGGTTAGGGTTAGGGTTAGGCTTAGGTAAGGGCATGATAACCACGATGATCAAATTGATCATCCTTGATCATCCTCATTAACTCTTTGTGTGAACATGACAGAGCGATGAGACCTTGACGTACCCCCCCATTTTCGGGTTCGTTCTTTCCACTGATAGCACTGACAAGTCTGTGCGACTTTCGGTTGCGAAGTTACGCAACTTTTTTATATCAAAAAATTGATATCTCTGGAACGGAAGGTCGTAGAGACTCACAACCACGACAGGCGTGTTCAGCGTGGTCGAATTATGTCAGACAGAGCACGTTTCCAAGTGTCTACGACGTTCGGTTCAGGAGATATTCGAGAAAAACGTTCGGCTAGGGTTAGGGTTAGGGTTAGGCTTAGGTAAGGGCATGATAACCACGATGATCAAATTGATCATCCTTGATCATCCTCATTAACTCTTTGTGTGAACATGACAGAGCGATGAGACCTTGACGTACCCCCCCATTTTCGGGTTCGTTCTTTCCACTGATAGCACTGACAAGTCTGTGCGACTTTCGGTTGCGAAGTTACGCAACTTTTTTATATCAAAAAATTGATATCTCTGGAACGGAAGGTCGTAGAGACTCACAACCACGACAGGCGTGTTCAGCGTGGTCGAATTATGTCAGACAGAGCACGTTTCCAAGTGTCTACGACGTTCGGTTCAGGAGATATTCGAGAAAAACGTTCGGCTAGGGTTAGGGTTAGGGTTAGGCTTAGGTAAGGGCATGATAACCACGATGATCAAATTGATCATCCTTGATCATCCTCATTAACTCTTTGTGTGAACATGACAGAGCGATGAGACCTTGACGTACCCCCCCATTTTCGGGTTCGTTCTTTCCACTGATAGCACTGACAAGTCTGTGCGACTTTCGGTTGCGAAGTTACGCAACTTTTTTATATCAAAAAATTGATATCTCTGGAACGGAAGGTCGTAGAGACTCACAACCACGACAGGCGTGTTCAGCGTGGTCGAATTATGTCAGACAGAGCACGTTTCCAAGTGTCTACGACGTTCGGTTCAGGAGATATTCGAGAAAAACGTTCGGCTAGGGTTAGGGTTAGGGTTAGGCTTAGGTAAGGGCATGATAACCACGATGATCAAATTGATCATCCTTGATCATCCTCATTAACTCTTTGTGTGAACATGACAGAGCGATGAGACCTTGACGTACCCCCCCATTTTCGGGTTCGTTCTTTCCACTGATAGCACTGACAAGTCTGTGCGACTTTCGGTTGCGAAGTTACGCAACTTTTTTATATCAAAAAATTGATATCTCTGGAACGGAAGGTCGTAGAGACTCACAACCACGACAGGCGTGTTCAGCGTGGTCGAATTATGTCAGACAGAGCACGTTTCCAAGTGTCTACGACGTTCGGTTCAGGAGATATTCGAGAAAAACGTTCGGCTAGGGTTAGGGTTAGGGTTAGGCTTAGGTAAGGGCATGATAACCACGATGATCAAATTGATCATCCTTGATCATCCTCATTAACTCTTTGTGTGAACATGACAGAGCGATGAGACCTTGACGTACCCCCCCATTTTCGGGTTCGTTCTTTCCACTGATAGCACTGACAAGTCTGTGCGACTTTCGGTTGCGAAGTTACGCAACTTTTTTATATCAAAAAATTGATATCTCTGGAACGGAAGGTCGTAGAGACTCACAACCACGACAGGCGTGTTCAGCGTGGTCGAATTATGTCAGACAGAGCACGTTTCCAAGTGTCTACGACGTTCGGTTCAGGAGATATTCGAGAAAAACGTTCGGCTAGGGTTAGGGTTAGGGTTAGGCTTAGGTAAGGGCATGATAACCACGATGATCAAATTGATCATCCTTGATCATCCTCATTAACTCTTTGTGTGAACATGACAGAGCGATGAGACCTTGACGTACCCCCCCATTTTCGGGTTCGTTCTTTCCACTGATAGCACTGACAAGTCTGTGCGACTTTCGGTTGCGAAGTTACGCAACTTTTTTATATCAAAAAATTGATATCTCTGGAACGGAAGGTCGTAGAGACTCACAACCACGACAGGCGTGTTCAGCGTGGTCGAATTATGTCAGACAGAGCACGTTTCCAAGTGTCTACGACGTTCGGTTCAGGAGATATTCGAGAAAAACGTTCGGCTAGGGTTAGGGTTAGGGTTAGGCTTAGGTAAGGGCATGATAACCACGATGATCAAATTGATCATCCTTGATCATCCTCATTAACTCTTTGTGTGAACATGACAGAGCGATGAGACCTTGACGTACCCCCCCATTTTCGGGTTCGTTCTTTCCACTGATAGCACTGACAAGTCTGTGCGACTTTCGGTTGCGAAGTTACGCAACTTTTTTATATCAAAAAATTGATATCTCTGGAACGGAAGGTCGTAGAGACTCACAACCACGACAGGCGTGTTCAGCGTGGTCGAATTATGTCAGACAGAGCACGTTTCCAAGTGTCTACGACGTTCGGTTCAGGAGATATTCGAGAAAAACGTTCGGCTAGGGTTAGGGTTAGGGTTAGGCTTAGGTAAGGGCATGATAACCACGATGATCAAATTGATCATCCTTGATCATCCTCATTAACTCTTTGTGTGAACATGACAGAGCGATGAGACCTTGACGTACCCCCCCATTTTCGGGTTCGTTCTTTCCACTGATAGCACTGACAAGTCTGTGCGACTTTCGGTTGCGAAGTTACGCAACTTTTTTATATCAAAAAATTGATATCTCTGGAACGGAAGGTCGTAGAGACTCACAACCACGACAGGCGTGTTCAGCGTGGTCGAATTATGTCAGACAGAGCACGTTTCCAAGTGTCTACGACGTTCGGTTCAGGAGATATTCGAGAAAAACGTTCGGCTAGGGTTAGGGTTAGGGTTAGGCTTAGGTAAGGGCATGATAACCACGATGATCAAATTGATCATCCTTGATCATCCTCATTAACTCTTTGTGTGAACATGACAGAGCGATGAGACCTTGACGTACCCCCCCATTTTCGGGTTCGTTCTTTCCACTGATAGCACTGACAAGTCTGTGCGACTTTCGGTTGCGAAGTTACGCAACTTTTTTATATCAAAAAATTGATATCTCTGGAACGGAAGGTCGTAGAGACTCACAACCACGACAGGCGTGTTCAGCGTGGTCGAATTATGTCAGACAGAGCACGTTTCCAAGTGTCTACGACGTTCGGTTCAGGAGATATTCGAGAAAAACGTTCGGCTAGGGTTAGGGTTAGGGTTAGGCTTAGGTAAGGGCATGATAACCACGATGATCAAATTGATCATCCTTGATCATCCTCATTAACTCTTTGTGTGAACATGACAGAGCGATGAGACCTTGACGTACCCCCCCATTTTCGGGTTCGTTCTTTCCACTGATAGCACTGACAAGTCTGTGCGACTTTCGGTTGCGAAGTTACGCAACTTTTTTATATCAAAAAATTGATATCTCTGGAACGGAAGGTCGTAGAGACTCACAACCACGACAGGCGTGTTCAGCGTGGTCGAATTATGTCAGACAGAGCACGTTTCCAAGTGTCTACGACGTTCGGTTCAGGAGATATTCGAGAAAAACGTTCGGCTAGGGTTAGGGTTAGGGTTAGGCTTAGGTAAGGGCATGATAACCACGATGATCAAATTGATCATCCTTGATCATCCTCATTAACTCTTTGTGTGAACATGACAGAGCGATGAGACCTTGACGTACCCCCCCATTTTCGGGTTCGTTCTTTCCACTGATAGCACTGACAAGTCTGTGCGACTTTCGGTTGCGAAGTTACGCAACTTTTTTATATCAAAAAATTGATATCTCTGGAACGGAAGGTCGTAGAGACTCACAACCACGACAGGCGTGTTCAGCGTGGTCGAATTATGTCAGACAGAGCACGTTTCCAAGTGTCTACGACGTTCGGTTCAGGAGATATTCGAGAAAAACGTTCGGCTAGGGTTAGGGTTAGGGTTAGGCTTAGGTAAGGGCATGATAACCACGATGATCAAATTGATCATCCTTGATCATCCTCATTAACTCTTTGTGTGAACATGACAGAGCGATGAGACCTTGACGTACCCCCCCATTTTCGGGTTCGTTCTTTCCACTGATAGCACTGACAAGTCTGTGCGACTTTCGGTTGCGAAGTTACGCAACTTTTTTATATCAAAAAATTGATATCTCTGGAACGGAAGGTCGTAGAGACTCACAACCACGACAGGCGTGTTCAGCGTGGTCGAATTATGTCAGACAGAGCACGTTTCCAAGTGTCTACGACGTTCGGTTCAGGAGATATTCGAGAAAAACGTTCGGCTAGGGTTAGGGTTAGGGTTAGGCTTAGGTAAGGGCATGATAACCACGATGATCAAATTGATCATCCTTGATCATCCTCATTAACTCTTTGTGTGAACATGACAGAGCGATGAGACCTTGACGTACCCCCCCATTTTCGGGTTCGTTCTTTCCACTGATAGCACTGACAAGTCTGTGCGACTTTCGGTTGCGAAGTTACGCAACTTTTTTATATCAAAAAATTGATATCTCTGGAACGGAAGGTCGTAGAGACTCACAACCACGACAGGCGTGTTCAGCGTGGTCGAATTATGTCAGACAGAGCACGTTTCCAAGTGTCTACGACGTTCGGTTCAGGAGATATTCGAGAAAAACGTTCGGCTAGGGTTAGGGTTAGGGTTAGGCTTAGGTAAGGGCATGATAACCACGATGATCAAATTGATCATCCTTGATCATCCTCATTAACTCTTTGTGTGAACATGACAGAGCGATGAGACCTTGACGTACCCCCCCATTTTCGGGTTCGTTCTTTCCACTGATAGCACTGACAAGTCTGTGCGACTTTCGGTTGCGAAGTTACGCAACTTTTTTATATCAAAAAATTGATATCTCTGGAACGGAAGGTCGTAGAGACTCACAACCACGACAGGCGTGTTCAGCGTGGTCGAATTATGTCAGACAGAGCACGTTTCCAAGTGTCTACGACGTTCGGTTCAGGAGATATTCGAGAAAAACGTTCGGCTAGGGTTAGGGTTAGGGTTAGGCTTAGGTAAGGGCATGATAACCACGATGATCAAATTGATCATCCTTGATCATCCTCATTAACTCTTTGTGTGAACATGACAGAGCGATGAGACCTTGACGTACCCCCCCATTTTCGGGTTCGTTCTTTCCACTGATAGCACTGACAAGTCTGTGCGACTTTCGGTTGCGAAGTTACGCAACTTTTTTATATCAAAAAATTGATATCTCTGGAACGGAAGGTCGTAGAGACTCACAACCACGACAGGCGTGTTCAGCGTGGTCGAATTATGTCAGACAGAGCACGTTTCCAAGTGTCTACGACGTTCGGTTCAGGAGATATTCGAGAAAAACGTTCGGCTAGGGTTAGGGTTAGGGTTAGGCTTAGGTAAGGGCATGATAACCACGATGATCAAATTGATCATCCTTGATCATCCTCATTAACTCTTTGTGTGAACATGACAGAGCGATGAGACCTTGACGTACCCCCCCATTTTCGGGTTCGTTCTTTCCACTGATAGCACTGACAAGTCTGTGCGACTTTCGGTTGCGAAGTTACGCAACTTTTTTATATCAAAAAATTGATATCTCTGGAACGGAAGGTCGTAGAGACTCACAACCACGACAGGCGTGTTCAGCGTGGTCGAATTATGTCAGACAGAGCACGTTTCCAAGTGTCTACGACGTTCGGTTCAGGAGATATTCGAGAAAAACGTTCGGCTAGGGTTAGGGTTAGGGTTAGGCTTAGGTAAGGGCATGATAACCACGATGATCAAATTGATCATCCTTGATCATCCTCATTAACTCTTTGTGTGAACATGACAGAGCGATGAGACCTTGACGTACCCCCCCATTTTCGGGTTCGTTCTTTCCACTGATAGCACTGACAAGTCTGTGCGACTTTCGGTTGCGAAGTTACGCAACTTTTTTATATCAAAAAATTGATATCTCTGGAACGGAAGGTCGTAGAGACTCACAACCACGACAGGCGTGTTCAGCGTGGTCGAATTATGTCAGACAGAGCACGTTTCCAAGTGTCTACGACGTTCGGTTCAGGAGATATTCGAGAAAAACGTTCGGCTAGGGTTAGGGTTAGGGTTAGGCTTAGGTAAGGGCATGATAACCACGATGATCAAATTGATCATCCTTGATCATCCTCATTAACTCTTTGTGTGAACATGACAGAGCGATGAGACCTTGACGTACCCCCCCATTTTCGGGTTCGTTCTTTCCACTGATAGCACTGACAAGTCTGTGCGACTTTCGGTTGCGAAGTTACGCAACTTTTTTATATCAAAAAATTGATATCTCTGGAACGGAAGGTCGTAGAGACTCACAACCACGACAGGCGTGTTCAGCGTGGTCGAATTATGTCAGACAGAGCACGTTTCCAAGTGTCTACGACGTTCGGTTCAGGAGATATTCGAGAAAAACGTTCGGCTAGGGTTAGGGTTAGGGTTAGGCTTAGGTAAGGGCATGATAACCACGATGATCAAATTGATCATCCTTGATCATCCTCATTAACTCTTTGTGTGAACATGACAGAGCGATGAGACCTTGACGTACCCCCCCATTTTCGGGTTCGTTCTTTCCACTGATAGCACTGACAAGTCTGTGCGACTTTCGGTTGCGAAGTTACGCAACTTTTTTATATCAAAAAATTGATATCTCTGGAACGGAAGGTCGTAGAGACTCACAACCACGACAGGCGTGTTCAGCGTGGTCGAATTATGTCAGACAGAGCACGTTTCCAAGTGTCTACGACGTTCGGTTCAGGAGATATTCGAGAAAAACGTTCGGCTAGGGTTAGGGTTAGGGTTAGGCTTAGGTAAGGGCATGATAACCACGATGATCAAATTGATCATCCTTGATCATCCTCATTAACTCTTTGTGTGAACATGACAGAGCGATGAGACCTTGACGTACCCCCCCATTTTCGGGGTCGTTCTTTCCACTGATAGCACTGACAAGTCTGTGCGACTTTCGGTTGCGAAGTTACGCAACTTTTTTATATCAAAAAATTGATATCTCTGGAACGGAAGGTCGTAGAGACTCACAACCACGACAGGGTTAGGGTTAGGGTTAGGGTTAGGGTTAGGTAAGGGCATGATAACCACGATGATCAAATTGATCATCCTTGATCATCCTCATTAACTCTTTGTGTGAACATGACAGAGCGATGAGACCTTGACGTACCCCCCCATTTTCGGGTTCGTTCTTTCCACTGATAGCACTGACAAGTCTGTGCGACTTTCGGTTGCGAAGTTACGCAACTTTTTTATATCAAAAAATTGATATCTCTGGAACGGAAGGTCGTAGAGACTCACAACCACGACAGGCGTGTTCAGCGTGGTTAGGGTTAGGGTTAGGGTTAGGGGATAAAAACTTCATCTGGAAATTTACCCAAGTGGGTTTTGGGCTATATCTTTGGAACGGAATGTCGTAAAGACTCGGGATCAGTTTTATTTAGTATTTGAGGGCTCTCTGAGTACGCTGGTCTTGATCCTGAGTCTCTACAACCTTCCGTTCTCGAGATATGGCACATTTTGCCATTTCCCCGAGTGGAATTGTGTTGTATCTCGGGAACGGAAGGTCGTAGAGACTCAGATTCAAGTCAGGCGTGTTCAGCGTGGCCGAACCCTCTACCTGCTAAGTCTGTTCTGAGATTGATTAGTGATACCTGCCGAGGCCTGAAGGGGAAGCTCGAGACTACGGTGCCTCATCCTCATGAGACTGCCAGAGAGTAGGCATCGTGTCACGAGTCTCACTACAAATATCCCCCTATTCAGGTACAGAAATAAGTATTTCATACTCAAAACGTTCAGATATGTTTACTGAGCTGTTGAGTTCTGTTGTATTAATATGCTGACCTAATGTAGAGTGTTTTGTATGTTTTATTGGCATTGTTCGAGCGTGAAGTGAAACACTGGTTCAAGCTAGTTAGCTGTGTTTGATCTGCCGCTTTAACAGCGCCACAGGATGGCAGAGTGAGAGCGACTCATCGCGTGTGTGTGTGTGTGTGAAGACAGTATGAGCCAGTGAAGTGTATATGTGTGTTTAAAGGTAAAGATGATGCATTTGTGTGTTAATTATAAAACTTGGTTAAGATAAGAAATTGACAGAGGAAATTTAGAGTAATTTATGTCTTATAGGATATTTTTGTTTAATTATTTTTGCTTAGATATTTAATGTTTATTGTTTTATAGACTTGTTTGCAGTAATATTTAATCTGTTATATTGAATTTATCCTGTTTGATAGAAAGAGTGACAGATGTGCATTTGTGAATTTGTTTGTTTATTGTTTGTTTATCTAAAGAAATGTTAAGTAATAGAAGTAATTAATATTGTTAATTTGACTCAGTGTGAAAACAAATGCAAAGCATTATAAATTATAAGAATTTAAGTCACTGTTAATATTGTTTAAGTGAATTAAAGATTCTCATGAGACTGCCAGAGAGTAGGCATCGTGTCACGAGTCTCACTACAAATATTCCCCTATTCAGGACACAACACTTTCAATCCTCCGTGATGTGCTGTGTTTGTTGGTGGATACCCTAACACAACTGTATCGGGACAATGAAGAAGTTGCACATGGAAGGCATTCCAGTCTGAACTAGCACTTGAGGAGATTCTCTATGGGCGTCCTCTGTCACCATTGGATTTCCAAATAAGTGTGTCCTTGGGCACAAGTACAGTGAGTGACAAGAGCCTGAGCCAAAAGAGAGGGTTCCTTGGCCTGGCACCTCATTCAAGTGCAAGTTCTGAGGAAACACCACCCCCACTTCCTCATTGGACCAGAGACAACCTCCAAAAGATGCGCATCGAGCGTCTTTTTCCTCTCTGTCAGACACTTGATGCAGCCCCATCAGTTTCTGGGGCTAATCTTGTCAGAGTGCTTCTTGGGGATCTGTACAAGAGGAACACAGAAGTCCCCCTGTCTGACCTGACATCCACAGCCCCACCTGGGAGGCTGATAGGTGCCTGGCCTCTTGACACTCTTTGAGAGGACCTTTCAGTCAAGGACTGTTTCCCAGGGTAAAACACCTTTGCCAGGGCTCACATGTTGGTGAGGAAGGTTGGCAAAGATGTCAAGGAGTGTCTTTTGCAAGGCTTCATTGAGGCAAAAATCATCTTCTTCCCTGCATTCAAATTCCGGGACTACAGGGGCACCAAGAATGTGTGGTGAAACTTCAAGGACTATGTGCAGATATGTAGCGACATCGAACCTTTCCCAGTTTCCGCCTAAGTTCACATGACTATGCAAGACGAAGTGGAGTTGGAGAGGCGATCCCTTACTTACTCCAGGAACCTGGAAAAGTACAGAGACCATGGCGTGGCATGGATGGAGAAGGTCACTTGAAGGTTGTCATGTTCATCACCTGTGTTGGCTTGGTCATGAATGGTGGCTACGTGGACTTCAACCACCTGAGGTACCTCCTGCAAGACGTGAGCCCCATACTCTCTCAGAGTGACCTGCAGAAGATGCTAATTCTGTTCAAGTTTACCCTGCCGAAGATCTACAATGTCATTGTCTGGAAACTCCATGAGGACATTCCCTACTGTGCAGTGCCGCCAACTCGCACCACAAGCACGGGATGAACCACAGGAGCCCATTATGCCTTGAGGAGGATGTGCAAGAAGTTGAACTGCAGGACGACTTGAGGCCAATGGAGATGTCGCAGGTTTCGCAAATTCGTCAAAGCAATGGACAGCCCAGGAGCTGTCACTCATCCCCACGGACAGGAGCATGAAAATCAAGGTGGCATACCAAGACTACACTGACAAGTGCAGGGAAAAGAAGATTCCCATCAGGAGCTACAATGGGTTAGGGTTAGGGTTAGGGTTAGGGTTAGGTAAGGGCATGATAACCACGATGATAGGGTTAGGGTTAGGGTTAGGGTTAGGGTTAGGGTTAGGGTTAGGTAAGGGCATGATAACCACGATGATCAAATTGATCATCCTTGATCATCCTCATTAACTCTTTGTGTGAACATGACAGAGCGATGAGACCTTGACGTACCCCCCCATTTTCGGGGTCGTTCTTTCCACTGATAGCACTGACAAGTCTGTGCGACTTTCGGTTGCGAAGTTACGCAACTTTTTTATATCAAAAAATTGATATCTCTGGAATGGAAGGTCGTAGAGACTCACAACCACGACAGGCGTGTTCAGCGTGGTCGAATTATGTCAGACAGAGCACGTTTCCAAGTTTCTACGACGTTAGGTTCGGGAGATATTCGAGAAAAACGTTAAATGTTTCAGAAACATCTTGTAGTGAACTGTTTAATTGTTTAATGTTTCAGAAACATCCTGTAGTGAACTGTTTAATTGTTTAATGTTTCAGAAACATCTTGTAGTGAACTGTTTAACTGTTAAATGTTTCAGAAACATCCTGTAGTGAACTGTTTAATTGTTTAATGTTTCAGAAACATCTTATAGTGAACTGTTTAACTGTTAAATGTTTCAGAAACATCCTGTAGTGAACTGTTTAATTGTTTAATGTTTCAGAAACATCCTGTAGTGAACTGTTTAAATGTTAAATGTTTCAGAAACATCTTTTAGTGAACTGTTTAATTGTTTAATGTTTCAGAAACATCCTGTAGTGAACTGTTTAACTGTTAAATGTTTCAGAAGCATCCTGTAGTGAACTGTTTAATTGTTTAATGTTTCAGAAACATCCTGTAGTGAACTGTTTAAATGTTTAATGTTTCAGAAACATCTTGTAGTGAACTGTTTAACCGATAAATGTTTCAGAAACATCCTGTAGTGAACTGTTTAATTGTTTAATGTTTCAGAAACATCTTGTAGTGAACTGTTTAATTGTTTAATGTTTCAGAAACATCCTGTAGTGAACTGTTTAACTGTTAAATGTTTCAGAAACATCTTGTAGTGAACTGTTTAACTGTTAAATGTTTCAGAAACATCTTGTAGTGAACTGTTTAATTGTTTAATGTTTCAGAAACATCCTGTAGTGAACTGTTTAACTGTTAAATTGTTTCAGAAACATCCTGTAGTGAACTGTTTAATTGTTTAATGTTTCAGAAACATCCTGTAGTGAACTGTTTAATTGTTTAATGTTTCAGAAACATCCTGTAGTGAACTGTTTAACTGTTAAATTGTTTCAGAAACATCCTGTAGTGAACTGTTTAATTGTTTAATGTTTCAGAAACATCCTGTAGTGAACTGTTTAATTGAACCCAATTAGGGTTAGGGTTAGGGTTAGGGTTAGGGTTTAGGGTTAGGGTTAGGGTTAGGGTTAGGGTTAGGTAAGGGCATGATAACCACGATGATCAAATTGATCATCCTTGATCATCTTCAATAACTCTTTGTGTGAACATGACAGAGCGATGAGACCTTGACGTACACCCGGGGTCGTTCTTTCCACTGATAGCACTGACAAGTCTGTCCGACTTTCGGCTGCAGAGTTACGCGACTTTTTTATATAAAAAAATTGATATCTCTGGAACGGAAGGTCGTAGAGACTCACAACCACGACAGGCGTGTTCAGTGTTCAATTCTGAGTCGACTGGTATAAGTTTGTATTGACTTTTTTTGGGTCCACTACTATTGGTGTCTGATTAGCATGGAAGGGGGAGTGATTAGGGTTAGTCAAAATGACAGGTCTGGCTGTCCTTCTATCAAGAGAGGGTTGCATACTTACCACTTGACCAAGTAACAGGTAAGCATAAGGTAAATATATTGGACTCTTTTGTCTGTCATCAGCTATCCCAGGAGCTGTCCAGAATGACTTTATGCAGCATTGCTAACTAGAGCCATTCTGGACAGCTCCTGGAAATCACTGATGAACTCAAGCCACCACGCCACGTCAAGGCAGAGTCCGTGTGGAGGTTGTTTTTTTGTATTTTTTTGTATTTTTTTGTATTTTTTTTGTTGTTTTATTTTTTTGTTATTCACAATCAACTATAGACAGTGTGTGTGTGTGTATATTTGTGTGTGTGTGTGTGCATGTTTGTGGGTTTGTGTGTGTGTGTGTGTGTGTGTGTGTGTGTGTGTGCATGTGTGTGTGAGCATGTTTTACGTGTGTGTGTGTGTGTGTGTGTGTGTGTGTGTGTCCAAACCACAATCTCAAAACAAAATAAAATGATTAAGTCTGGCTCCCTAGGATACATCAGATACACACTTCACACCTATCAAACAAAGAAAAAAAAAGACATTTTTAGTGTGTTTAGCAATGACCTATGACCTATGACCTTTGACCTTTGACCTATGACCTATGACCTATTCTCTTCCTTTTCAGGCGAAATGCGTTGTAGCTCCTGATTGGAACCTTTATCTCCCTGCACTTGTCCGTGTAGTGCTGGTATGCCACCTTGTTTTTCAGGGTCGTGTCTGTGGGGATGAGTGCCACCTCCTGGGCTGTCCATTGCTTCGATGTATTTTCAGGGTCAGGGTCTCCATTGGCCTCAAGTCATCCTGCAGTTCAACCCCTTGAACATCCTCCTCAAGCTCCTGAGGTGCATCCCATGATTGCTGTGCGCGTCGGAGAACAGGTGGAGTTGGTGGCACTGCGCGGTACGGGATGGCCTCGTGGAGTTTAAAGATGATTACATTGAATACTTTCGGCAGGGTGAACTTTGACAGAATCTGCATTTTCTGCAAGTCACCCTGGGAGAGTATGTGGCTCATCTCTGTAATGAGGTCCCTCAGGTAGTTAAAGTTGACGAAGTCACCGTTCATCACCAAGCCAATACAGGAGAGGAAGGTGACAACCTTTAAATGACTGTTGGGATGCTTTTTCAGTCCAGCTGGAAGGCGAGCAAGGACCTTCGTCATCCATGCCATGCCGTGGTCCCTGTACTTCTCCAGGTTCCTGGAGTATGTCAGGGATCGCCTCTCCAACTCCACACAGACTTGCATTGTTATGCTAACTTCCGCGGAAGCAGGAAAGGGTTCAGTGTCACTTCCGTGGATTTGTACATAATCCGTAAAATTCCACCACACACTCTTTGTGCCCTTGTAGTCCCGGAACTTGAAAGCGGGGAGGAAGTTGAGCTTTGCCTCAACGAAGCCTTGCAAAAGACATTCTTTTACGTCCTTGCCAACCTTCTTGACCAACAAGCGAGCTACGGCAAAGGTGTTTGGCCCTGGAAAACAGTCCTTGACGGAAAGGTCCTCGCAAAGGGTTTCCAGAGGCCAGGCACCTACCAGCCTCCCAGGTGGGGTTGTGGACGTCAGAGCAGACAGGGGTATTCCTTCGTTGCGCTTGTAGAGATCCCCCAGAAGCACTCTGACGAGGGCAGCTCCAGTTACTGATGCCCCTGCATCAAGTGCCTGACACAGAGGAAACAGACGCTCAATGCGCAGCTTTTGCAGGTTGAGTTTGGTCCAGTGATGGAGTGGGGGTGGTGTTTCCTCGGAACTGGCACTTGTATGAGGTGCCAGGCCAAGGAACCCTCTCCGCTTGCTCACGCTCTCATCACTGACAGTACAAGTTCCCAAGGACACACTAAGCTGGAAATCCAGTGGTGAGAGAGGACGCCCATAGAGGATCTCCTCAATTGCAAGCTCACACTGGAACGCCTTCCATGAGGCATCATAGCGTGCCACCCCTACATTTTCCCGATAGAGCTGCGTGAGGGTATCCACCAAGTAACAGAACACATCCCTGAGGATAGAAAGCAGACCCACAGCAGGAGCTTCCTTGAACGGAACAAGGATTGCTCGTTGCTCCAAGAGGCAGACCAATTTTTCCAAATCGAAGTGCTCTGATGGGTCAAGGATACATGGCAGCAGTTCACCCTCAAACCTCAGAACCTGTTCAATCCGGCATCCTAGCTGACCCACCATCCTGTCATGCAGTTCTTTCATGTGCCCCAAGTAATTCCATGCCCGTGAGAGAAGGTCAGTTTGGTATTTTGGATGTGACAACCCACATGTCACAATTGCACCAGTGACAGGATGCTTGTATGGCATCTGCACGTGAGCATGTGGTGAGTCCACATAGAGTTGAAGGAAGGTGAGCTTGCCATATGGCCCCAGAACATCAAGCAATTCCTTGCTCACGTCCATCCCAGTGTTGTCCAGATTACTCTGAAAATTGGTGGCCTCATGGATCCCCAGTGTGGTGAAGAGGGTGCCCCTGAAACCTACAAGGTCTTGTAAACCATACCTTGAAAAAAAGGATATGGGTGTCAGGGTCCTTGGCCTCAATGTTGCAAGCAAAGTGGAAAGACACAGACCTGCAGTCAGATGGGTCAATGATATCTGTAATATCCCACACTTCTGTATCTTTCTGCCCAAACTGATTTAGTAGAAGAGTTACTTTCATAAATGGACAGGCGTTGGACTTCTCAACTGCCTGGTCAATCAAGGACATTATGAAAGTGCAATCTCTCTTCAAGATGTGGAACCTTGTAGTATCCACACTGCTTTGTTTTCTTATGGTGGGCCGACATTTGTCTTTGTCTGAGAGGCTGCGAAGCAACTCCTTGAAGTTTTCGGTGACATCATTGAGGAGCTCTCTTGCCATCAGGGTGTACAGCTCTTTTGTGAGCAACCTAGTGTCTGGGTTAGTACTACATGCTGGGACCACAGTCATCAAGAGATGGTAGCCACCATCTACATAACCAAGTGTATGCCCCACTGCATTTCTCAGGGCAAGGACACCATTTTTGCTGTATTTTGTGAGATCCACATGTTTTTTAATTAAGTTGTAATGTGGATTCAATGATCCAGGGTGAAATTTTGGGAGAAGCAGGTAGTGCAGACCGCCTTGAAGCCCCTGAAGTTTTTGAAATTCCACTACAAGTCCATCAACATCAAAAGAGAACTTCAAAAAAGAAGTGGGGTCAGACACTGTTGTGGAATGTATTGCAAGATTGAAATCAGCATGCAAAAAGTCTGCAACATTTGGTGTCTGTCTAAATGCACGTGAAAGATTGTTAGTGTTGATAACACCAACATCAAGTAGAGCATCTGCAAGAGCCATTTCCCTGTATCTGTACTGGTTGAGTGGCAAAATGCATCTGAGGAGGTTCTACAGCTCTCAAGAGCTTATATAGGCCTCTCCCCAATTCTATATCTCGAGAACGGAAGGTCGTACAGAGTCGGGAGTAAGACTGGCGTGTTCAGCATCCACGAAAACCCCCAATTTGATGTTGGTTCTGAGTCTCTACGACCTTCGGTTCCTGAGATACAGTAATACATTCAGTAATTAATTTAAACTAAACTATCTAAGCCAATCAGAGTTCTTTAATTTGAGAGGTGTCATCAGATTCATCAGGTTGGTTGCTGGGGCCCCCCTGACCTCTAGCAACAGGTTACACATTGGTTGATGTGTAATGTGGCATGAAAGTGAGTTTACATTTGAAATCAAAACAAAGTGATTAGCCACCTTCTGGCGGGAAACATTAGTTCAAAACTCAATATGCTAGGTGACACACACAGTAAGCCATTGTTGTCATTTAAACTGCGCGGAGCTTCTGTCCTCTGCACCCTCTGTCGGGAGATTAACACACACGCACGGACACACACACAACAGCGCCATGCAGCGTCAAAAAGGGTTAGGGTTAGGGTTAGGTTAGGTTAGGTTAGGTTAGGTTAGGTTAGGTTAGGTTAGGGTTAGGGTTAGGTAAGGGCATGATAACCACGATGATCAAATTGATCATCCTTAGGGTTAGGGTTAGGGTTAGGGTTAGGGTTAGGGGGTTAGGGTTAGGGTTAGGGTTTAGGGTTAGGGTTAGGGTTAGGGTTAGGGGTTAGGGTTAGGGTTAGGGTTAGGGTTAGGGTTAGGGTTAGGTAAGGGCATGATAACCACGATGATCAAATTGATCATCCTTGATCATCCTCATTAACTCTTTGTGTGAACATGACAGAGCGATGAGACCTTGACGTACCCCCCCATTTTCGGGTTCGTTCTTTCCACTGATAGCACTGACAAGTCTGTGCGACTTTCGGTTGCGAAGTTACGCAACTTTTTTATATCAAAAAATTGATATCTCTGGAACGGAAGGTCGTAGAGACTCACAACCACGACAGGCGTGTTCAGCGTGGTCGAATTATGTCAGACAGAGCACGTTTCCAAGTGTCTACGACGTTCGGTTCAGGAGATATTCGAGAAAAACGTTCGGCTAGGGTTAGGGTTAGGGTTAGGCTTAGGTAAGGGCATGATAACCACGATGATCAAATTGATCATCCTTGATCATCCTCATTAACTCTTTGTGTGAACATGACAGAGCGATGAGACCTTGACGTACCCCCCCATTTTCGGGTTCGTTCTTTCCACTGATAGCACTGACAAGTCTGTGCGACTTTCGGTTGCGAAGTTACGCAACTTTTTTATATCAAAAAATTGATATCTCTGGAACGGAAGGTCGTAGAGACTCACAACCACGACAGGCGTGTTCAGCGTGGTCGAATTATGTCAGACAGAGCACGTTTCCAAGTGTCTACGACGTTCGGTTCAGGAGATATTCGAGAAAAACGTTCGGCTAGGGTTAGGGTTAGGGTTAGGCTTAGGTAAGGGCATGATAACCACGATGATCAAATTGATCATCCTTGATCATCCTCATTAACTCTTTGTGTGAACATGACAGAGCGATGAGACCTTGACGTACCCCCCCATTTTCGGGTTCGTTCTTTCCACTGATAGCACTGACAAGTCTGTGCGACTTTCGGTTGCGAAGTTACGCAACTTTTTTATATCAAAAAATTGATATCTCTGGAACGGAAGGTCGTAGAGACTCACAACCACGACAGGCGTGTTCAGCGTGGTCGAATTATGTCAGACAGAGCACGTTTCCAAGTGTCTACGACGTTCGGTTCAGGAGATATTCGAGAAAAACGTTCGGCTAGGGTTAGGGTTAGGGTTAGGCTTAGGTAAGGGCATGATAACCACGATGATCAAATTGATCATCCTTGATCATCCTCATTAACTCTTTGTGTGAACATGACAGAGCGATGAGACCTTGACGTACCCCCCCATTTTCGGGTTCGTTCTTTCCACTGATAGCACTGACAAGTCTGTGCGACTTTCGGTTGCGAAGTTACGCAACTTTTTTATATCAAAAAATTGATATCTCTGGAACGGAAGGTCGTAGAGACTCACAACCACGACAGGCGTGTTCAGCGTGGTCGAATTATGTCAGACAGAGCACGTTTCCAAGTGTCTACGACGTTCGGTTCAGGAGATATTCGAGAAAAACGTTCGGCTAGGGTTAGGGTTAGGGTTAGGCTTAGGTAAGGGCATGATAACCACGATGATCAAATTGATCATCCTTGATCATCCTCATTAACTCTTTGTGTGAACATGACAGAGCGATGAGACCTTGACGTACCCCCCCATTTTCGGGTTCGTTCTTTCCACTGATAGCACTGACAAGTCTGTGCGACTTTCGGTTGCGAAGTTACGCAACTTTTTTATATCAAAAAATTGATATCTCTGGAACGGAAGGTCGTAGAGACTCACAACCACGACAGGCGTGTTCAGCGTGGTCGAATTATGTCAGACAGAGCACGTTTCCAAGTGTCTACGACGTTCGGTTCAGGAGATATTCGAGAAAAACGTTCGGCTAGGGTTAGGGTTAGGGTTAGGCTTAGGTAAGGGCATGATAACCACGATGATCAAATTGATCATCCTTGATCATCCTCATTAACTCTTTGTGTGAACATGACAGAGCGATGAGACCTTGACGTACCCCCCCATTTTCGGGTTCGTTCTTTCCACTGATAGCACTGACAAGTCTGTGCGACTTTCGGTTGCGAAGTTACGCAACTTTTTTATATCAAAAAATTGATATCTCTGGAACGGAAGGTCGTAGAGACTCACAACCACGACAGGCGTGTTCAGCGTGGTCGAATTATGTCAGACAGAGCACGTTTCCAAGTGTCTACGACGTTCGGTTCAGGAGATATTCGAGAAAAACGTTCGGCTAGGGTTAGGGTTAGGGTTAGGCTTAGGTAAGGGCATGATAACCACGATGATCAAATTGATCATCCTTGATCATCCTCATTAACTCTTTGTGTGAACATGACAGAGCGATGAGACCTTGACGTACCCCCCCATTTTCGGGTTCGTTCTTTCCACTGATAGCACTGACAAGTCTGTGCGACTTTCGGTTGCGAAGTTACGCAACTTTTTTATATCAAAAAATTGATATCTCTGGAACGGAAGGTCGTAGAGACTCACAACCACGACAGGCGTGTTCAGCGTGGTCGAATTATGTCAGACAGAGCACGTTTCCAAGTGTCTACGACGTTCGGTTCAGGAGATATTCGAGAAAAACGTTCGGCTAGGGTTAGGGTTAGGGTTAGGCTTAGGTAAGGGCATGATAACCACGATGATCAAATTGATCATCCTTGATCATCCTCATTAACTCTTTGTGTGAACATGACAGAGCGATGAGACCTTGACGTACCCCCCCATTTTCGGGTTCGTTCTTTCCACTGATAGCACTGACAAGTCTGTGCGACTTTCGGTTGCGAAGTTACGCAACTTTTTTATATCAAAAAATTGATATCTCTGGAACGGAAGGTCGTAGAGACTCACAACCACGACAGGCGTGTTCAGCGTGGTCGAATTATGTCAGACAGAGCACGTTTCCAAGTGTCTACGACGTTCGGTTCAGGAGATATTCGAGAAAAACGTTCGGCTAGGGTTAGGGTTAGGGTTAGGCTTAGGTAAGGGCATGATAACCACGATGATCAAATTGATCATCCTTGATCATCCTCATTAACTCTTTGTGTGAACATGACAGAGCGATGAGACCTTGACGTACCCCCCCATTTTCGGGTTCGTTCTTTCCACTGATAGCACTGACAAGTCTGTGCGACTTTCGGTTGCGAAGTTACGCAACTTTTTTATATCAAAAAATTGATATCTCTGGAACGGAAGGTCGTAGAGACTCACAACCACGACAGGCGTGTTCAGCGTGGTCGAATTATGTCAGACAGAGCACGTTTCCAAGTGTCTACGACGTTCGGTTCAGGAGATATTCGAGAAAAACGTTCGGCTAGGGTTAGGGTTAGGGTTAGGCTTAGGTAAGGGCATGATAACCACGATGATCAAATTGATCATCCTTGATCATCCTCATTAACTCTTTGTGTGAACATGACAGAGCGATGAGACCTTGACGTACCCCCCCATTTTCGGGTTCGTTCTTTCCACTGATAGCACTGACAAGTCTGTGCGACTTTCGGTTGCGAAGTTACGCAACTTTTTTATATCAAAAAATTGATATCTCTGGAACGGAAGGTCGTAGAGACTCACAACCACGACAGGCGTGTTCAGCGTGGTCGAATTATGTCAGACAGAGCACGTTTCCAAGTGTCTACGACGTTCGGTTCAGGAGATATTCGAGAAAAACGTTCGGCTAGGGTTAGGGTTAGGGTTAGGCTTAGGTAAGGGCATGATAACCACGATGATCAAATTGATCATCCTTGATCATCCTCATTAACTCTTTGTGTGAACATGACAGAGCGATGAGACCTTGACGTACCCCCCCATTTTCGGGTTCGTTCTTTCCACTGATAGCACTGACAAGTCTGTGCGACTTTCGGTTGCGAAGTTACGCAACTTTTTTATATCAAAAAATTGATATCTCTGGAACGGAAGGTCGTAGAGACTCACAACCACGACAGGCGTGTTCAGCGTGGTCGAATTATGTCAGACAGAGCACGTTTCCAAGTGTCTACGACGTTCGGTTCAGGAGATATTCGAGAAAAACGTTCGGCTAGGGTTAGGGTTAGGGTTAGGCTTAGGTAAGGGCATGATAACCACGATGATCAAATTGATCATCCTTGATCATCCTCATTAACTCTTTGTGTGAACATGACAGAGCGATGAGACCTTGACGTACCCCCCCATTTTCGGGTTCGTTCTTTCCACTGATAGCACTGACAAGTCTGTGCGACTTTCGGTTGCGAAGTTACGCAACTTTTTTATATCAAAAAATTGATATCTCTGGAACGGAAGGTCGTAGAGACTCACAACCACGACAGGCGTGTTCAGCGTGGTCGAATTATGTCAGACAGAGCACGTTTCCAAGTGTCTACGACGTTCGGTTCAGGAGATATTCGAGAAAAACGTTCGGCTAGGGTTAGGGTTAGGGTTAGGCTTAGGTAAGGGCATGATAACCACGATGATCAAATTGATCATCCTTGATCATCCTCATTAACTCTTTGTGTGAACATGACAGAGCGATGAGACCTTGACGTACCCCCCCATTTTCGGGTTCGTTCTTTCCACTGATAGCACTGACAAGTCTGTGCGACTTTCGGTTGCGAAGTTACGCAACTTTTTTATATCAAAAAATTGATATCTCTGGAACGGAAGGTCGTAGAGACTCACAACCACGACAGGCGTGTTCAGCGTGGTCGAATTATGTCAGACAGAGCACGTTTCCAAGTGTCTACGACGTTCGGTTCAGGAGATATTCGAGAAAAACGTTCGGCTAGGGTTAGGGTTAGGGTTAGGCTTAGGTAAGGGCATGATAACCACGATGATCAAATTGATCATCCTTGATCATCCTCATTAACTCTTTGTGTGAACATGACAGAGCGATGAGACCTTGACGTACCCCCCCATTTTCGGGTTCGTTCTTTCCACTGATAGCACTGACAAGTCTGTGCGACTTTCGGTTGCGAAGTTACGCAACTTTTTTATATCAAAAAATTGATATCTCTGGAACGGAAGGTCGTAGAGACTCACAACCACGACAGGCGTGTTCAGCGTGGTCGAATTATGTCAGACAGAGCACGTTTCCAAGTGTCTACGACGTTCGGTTCAGGAGATATTCGAGAAAAACGTTCGGCTAGGGTTAGGGTTAGGGTTAGGCTTAGGTAAGGGCATGATAACCACGATGATCAAATTGATCATCCTTGATCATCCTCATTAACTCTTTGTGTGAACATGACAGAGCGATGAGACCTTGACGTACCCCCCCATTTTCGGGTTCGTTCTTTCCACTGATAGCACTGACAAGTCTGTGCGACTTTCGGTTGCGAAGTTACGCAACTTTTTTATATCAAAAAATTGATATCTCTGGAACGGAAGGTCGTAGAGACTCACAACCACGACAGGCGTGTTCAGCGTGGTCGAATTATGTCAGACAGAGCACGTTTCCAAGTGTCTACGACGTTCGGTTCAGGAGATATTCGAGAAAAACGTTCGGCTAGGGTTAGGGTTAGGGTTAGGCTTAGGTAAGGGCATGATAACCACGATGATCAAATTGATCATCCTTGATCATCCTCATTAACTCTTTGTGTGAACATGACAGAGCGATGAGACCTTGACGTACCCCCCCATTTTCGGGTTCGTTCTTTCCACTGATAGCACTGACAAGTCTGTGCGACTTTCGGTTGCGAAGTTACGCAACTTTTTTATATCAAAAAATTGATATCTCTGGAACGGAAGGTCGTAGAGACTCACAACCACGACAGGCGTGTTCAGCGTGGTCGAATTATGTCAGACAGAGCACGTTTCCAAGTGTCTACGACGTTCGGTTCAGGAGATATTCGAGAAAAACGTTCGGCTAGGGTTAGGGTTAGGGTTAGGCTTAGGTAAGGGCATGATAACCACGATGATCAAATTGATCATCCTTGATCATCCTCATTAACTCTTTGTGTGAACATGACAGAGCGATGAGACCTTGACGTACCCCCCCATTTTCGGGTTCGTTCTTTCCACTGATAGCACTGACAAGTCTGTGCGACTTTCGGTTGCGAAGTTACGCAACTTTTTTATATCAAAAAATTGATATCTCTGGAACGGAAGGTCGTAGAGACTCACAACCACGACAGGCGTGTTCAGCGTGGTCGAATTATGTCAGACAGAGCACGTTTCCAAGTGTCTACGACGTTCGGTTCAGGAGATATTCGAGAAAAACGTTCGGCTAGGGTTAGGGTTAGGGTTAGGCTTAGGTAAGGGCATGATAACCACGATGATCAAATTGATCATCCTTGATCATCCTCATTAACTCTTTGTGTGAACATGACAGAGCGATGAGACCTTGACGTACCCCCCCATTTTCGGGTTCGTTCTTTCCACTGATAGCACTGACAAGTCTGTGCGACTTTCGGTTGCGAAGTTACGCAACTTTTTTATATCAAAAAATTGATATCTCTGGAACGGAAGGTCGTAGAGACTCACAACCACGACAGGCGTGTTCAGCGTGGTCGAATTATGTCAGACAGAGCACGTTTCCAAGTGTCTACGACGTTCGGTTCAGGAGATATTCGAGAAAAACGTTCGGCTAGGGTTAGGGTTAGGGTTAGGCTTAGGTAAGGGCATGATAACCACGATGATCAAATTGATCATCCTTGATCATCCTCATTAACTCTTTGTGTGAACATGACAGAGCGATGAGACCTTGACGTACCCCCCCATTTTCGGGTTCGTTCTTTCCACTGATAGCACTGACAAGTCTGTGCGACTTTCGGTTGCGAAGTTACGCAACTTTTTTATATCAAAAAATTGATATCTCTGGAACGGAAGGTCGTAGAGACTCACAACCACGACAGGCGTGTTCAGCGTGGTCGAATTATGTCAGACAGAGCACGTTTCCAAGTGTCTACGACGTTCGGTTCAGGAGATATTCGAGAAAAACGTTCGGCTAGGGTTAGGGTTAGGGTTAGGCTTAGGTAAGGGCATGATAACCACGATGATCAAATTGATCATCCTTGATCATCCTCATTAACTCTTTGTGTGAACATGACAGAGCGATGAGACCTTGACGTACCCCCCCATTTTCGGGTTCGTTCTTTCCACTGATAGCACTGACAAGTCTGTGCGACTTTCGGTTGCGAAGTTACGCAACTTTTTTATATCAAAAAATTGATATCTCTGGAACGGAAGGTCGTAGAGACTCACAACCACGACAGGCGTGTTCAGCGTGGTCGAATTATGTCAGACAGAGCACGTTTCCAAGTGTCTACGACGTTCGGTTCAGGAGATATTCGAGAAAAACGTTCGGCTAGGGTTAGGGTTAGGGTTAGGCTTAGGTAAGGGCATGATAACCACGATGATCAAATTGATCATCCTTGATCATCCTCATTAACTCTTTGTGTGAACATGACAGAGCGATGAGACCTTGACGTACCCCCCCATTTTCGGGTTCGTTCTTTCCACTGATAGCACTGACAAGTCTGTGCGACTTTCGGTTGCGAAGTTACGCAACTTTTTTATATCAAAAAATTGATATCTCTGGAACGGAAGGTCGTAGAGACTCACAACCACGACAGGCGTGTTCAGCGTGGTCGAATTATGTCAGACAGAGCACGTTTCCAAGTGTCTACGACGTTCGGTTCAGGAGATATTCGAGAAAAACGTTCGGCTAGGGTTAGGGTTAGGGTTAGGCTTAGGTAAGGGCATGATAACCACGATGATCAAATTGATCATCCTTGATCATCCTCATTAACTCTTTGTGTGAACATGACAGAGCGATGAGACCTTGACGTACCCCCCCATTTTCGGGTTCGTTCTTTCCACTGATAGCACTGACAAGTCTGTGCGACTTTCGGTTGCGAAGTTACGCAACTTTTTTATATCAAAAAATTGATATCTCTGGAACGGAAGGTCGTAGAGACTCACAACCACGACAGGCGTGTTCAGCGTGGTCGAATTATGTCAGACAGAGCACGTTTCCAAGTGTCTACGACGTTCGGTTCAGGAGATATTCGAGAAAAACGTTCGGCTAGGGTTAGGGTTAGGGTTAGGCTTAGGTAAGGGCATGATAACCACGATGATCAAATTGATCATCCTTGATCATCCTCATTAACTCTTTGTGTGAACATGACAGAGCGATGAGACCTTGACGTACCCCCCCATTTTCGGGTTCGTTCTTTCCACTGATAGCACTGACAAGTCTGTGCGACTTTCGGTTGCGAAGTTACGCAACTTTTTTATATCAAAAAATTGATATCTCTGGAACGGAAGGTCGTAGAGACTCACAACCACGACAGGCGTGTTCAGCGTGGTCGAATTATGTCAGACAGAGCACGTTTCCAAGTGTCTACGACGTTCGGTTCAGGAGATATTCGAGAAAAACGTTCGGCTAGGGTTAGGGTTAGGGTTAGGCTTAGGTAAGGGCATGATAACCACGATGATCAAATTGATCATCCTTGATCATCCTCATTAACTCTTTGTGTGAACATGACAGAGCGATGAGACCTTGACGTACCCCCCCATTTTCGGGTTCGTTCTTTCCACTGATAGCACTGACAAGTCTGTGCGACTTTCGGTTGCGAAGTTACGCAACTTTTTTATATCAAAAAATTGATATCTCTGGAACGGAAGGTCGTAGAGACTCACAACCACGACAGGCGTGTTCAGCGTGGTCGAATTATGTCAGACAGAGCACGTTTCCAAGTGTCTACGACGTTCGGTTCAGGAGATATTCGAGAAAAACGTTCGGCTAGGGTTAGGGTTAGGGTTAGGCTTAGGTAAGGGCATGATAACCACGATGATCAAATTGATCATCCTTGATCATCCTCATTAACTCTTTGTGTGAACATGACAGAGCGATGAGACCTTGACGTACCCCCCCATTTTCGGGTTCGTTCTTTCCACTGATAGCACTGACAAGTCTGTGCGACTTTCGGTTGCGAAGTTACGCAACTTTTTTATATCAAAAAATTGATATCTCTGGAACGGAAGGTCGTAGAGACTCACAACCACGACAGGCGTGTTCAGCGTGGTCGAATTATGTCAGACAGAGCACGTTTCCAAGTGTCTACGACGTTCGGTTCAGGAGATATTCGAGAAAAACGTTCGGCTAGGGTTAGGGTTAGGGTTAGGCTTAGGTAAGGGCATGATAACCACGATGATCAAATTGATCATCCTTGATCATCCTCATTAACTCTTTGTGTGAACATGACAGAGCGATGAGACCTTGACGTACCCCCCCATTTTCGGGTTCGTTCTTTCCACTGATAGCACTGACAAGTCTGTGCGACTTTCGGTTGCGAAGTTACGCAACTTTTTTATATCAAAAAATTGATATCTCTGGAACGGAAGGTCGTAGAGACTCACAACCACGACAGGCGTGTTCAGCGTGGTCGAATTATGTCAGACAGAGCACGTTTCCAAGTGTCTACGACGTTCGGTTCAGGAGATATTCGAGAAAAACGTTCGGCTAGGGTTAGGGTTAGGGTTAGGCTTAGGGCATGATAACCACGATGATCAAATTGATCATCCTTGATCATCCTCATTAACTCTTTGTGTGAACATGACAGAGCGATGAGACCTTGACGTACCCCCCCATTTTCGGGTTCGTTCTTTCCACTGATAGCACTGACAAGTCTGTGCGACTTTCGGTTGCGAAGTTACGCAACTTTTTTATATCAAAAAATTGATATCTGTGGAACGGAAGGTCGTAGAGACTCACAACCACGACAGGCGTGTTCAGCGTGGTCGAATTATGTCAGACAGAGCACGTTTCCAAGTGTCTACGACGTTCGGTTCAGGAGATATTCGAGAAAAACGTTCGGCTAGGGTTAGGGTTAGGGTTAGGCTTAGGTAAGGGCATGATAACCACGATGATCAAATTGATCATCCTTGATCATCCTCATTAACTCTTTGTGTGAACATGACAGAGCGATGAGACCTTGACGTACCCCCCCATTTTCGGGTTCGTTCTTTCCACTGATAGCACTGACAAGTCTGTGCGACTTTCGGTTGCGAAGTTACGCAACTTTTTTATATCAAAAAATTGATATCTCTGGAACGGAAGGTCGTAGAGACTCACAACCACGACAGGCGTGTTCAGCGTGGTCGAATTATGTCAGACAGAGCACGTTTCCAAGTGTCTACGACGTTCGGTTCAGGAGATATTCGAGAAAAACGTTCGGCTAGGGTTAGGGTTAGGGTTAGGCTTAGGTAAGGGCATGATAACCACGATGATCAAATTGATCATCCTTGATCATCCTCATTAACTCTTTGTGTGAACATGACAGAGCGATGAGACCTTGACGTACCCCCCCATTTTCGGGTTCGTTCTTTCCACTGATAGCACTGACAAGTCTGTGCGACTTTCGGTTGCGAAGTTACGCAACTTTTTTATATCAAAAAATTGATATCTGTGGAACGGAAGGTCGTAGAGACTCACAACCACGACAGGCGTGTTCAGCGTGGTCGAATTATGTCAGACAGAGCACGTTTCCAAGTGTCTACGACGTTCGGTTCAGGAGATATTCGAGAAAAACGTTCGGCTAGGGTTAGGGTTAGGGTTAAGGGCATGATAACCACGATGATCAAATTGATCATCCTTGATCATCCTCATTAACTCTTTGTGTGAACATGACAGAGCGATGAGACCTTGACGTACCCCCCCATTTTCGGGTTCGTTCTTTCCACTGATAGCACTGACAAGTCTGTGCGACTTTCGGTTGCGAAGTTACGCAACTTTTTTATATCAACAAATTGATATCTCTGGAACGGAAGGTCGTAGAGACTCACAACCACGACAGGCGTGTTCAGCGTGGTCGAATTATGTCAGACAGAGCACGTTTCCAAGTGTCTACGACGTTCGGTTCAGGAGATATTCGAGAAAAACGTTCGGCTAGGGTTAGGGTTAGGGTTAGGCTTAGGTAAGGGCATGATAACCACGATGATCAAATTGATCATCCTTGATCATCCTCATTAACTCTTTGTGTGAACATGACAGAGCGATGAGACCTTGACGTACCCCCCCATTTTCGGGTTCGTTCTTTCCACTGATAGCACTGACAAGTCTGTGCGACTTTCGGTTGCGAAGTTACGCAACTTTTTTATATCAAAAAATTGATATCTCTGGAACGGAAGGTCGTAGAGACTCACAACCACGACAGGCGTGTTCAGCGTGGTCGAATTATGGGTTAGGGTTAGGGTTAGGGGATAAAAACTTCATCTGGAAATTTACCCAAGTGGGTTTTGGGCTATATCTTTGGAACGGAATGTCGTAAAGACTCGGGATCAGTTTTATTTAGTATTTGAGGGCTCTCTGAGTACGCTGGTCTTGATCCTGAGTCTCTACAACCTTCCGTTCTCGAGATATGGCACATTTTGCCATTTCCCCGAGTGGAATTGTGTTGTATCTCGGGAACGGAAGGTCGTAGAGACTCAGATTCAAGTCAGGCGTGTTCAGCGTGGCCGAACCCTCTACCTGCTAAGTCTGTTCTGAGATTGATTAGTGATACCTGCCGAGGCCTGAAGGGGAAGCTCGAGACTACGGTGCCTCATCCTCATGAGACTGCCAGAGAGTAGGCATCGTGTCACGAGTCTCACTACAAATATCCCCCTATTCAGGTACAGAAATAAGTATTTCATACTCAAAACGTTCAGATATGTTTACTGAGCTGTTGAGTTCTGTTGTATTAATATGCTGACCTAATGTAGAGTGTTTTGTATGTTTTATTGGCATTGTTCGAGCGTGAAGTGAAACACTGGTTCAAGCTAGTTAGCTGTGTTTGATCTGCCGCTTTAACAGCGCCACAGGATGGCAGAGTGAGAGCGACTCATCGCGTGTGTGTGTGTGTGTGAAGACAGTATGAGCCAGTGAAGTGTATATGTGTGTTTAAAGGTAAAGATGATGCATTTGTGTGTTAATTATAAAACTTGGTTAAGATAAGAAATTGACAGAGGAAATTTAGAGTAATTTATGTCTTATAGGATATTTTTGTTTAATTATTTTTGCTTAGATATTTAATGTTTATTGTTTTATAGACTTGTTTGCAGTAATATTTAATCTGTTATATTGAATTTATCCTGTTTGATAGAAAGAGTGACAGATGTGCATTTGTGAATTTGTTTGTTTATTGTTTGTTTATCTAAAGAAATGTTAAGTAATAGAAGTAATTAATATTGTTAATTTGACTCAGTGTGAAAACAAATGCAAAGCATTATAAATTATAAGAATTTAAGTCACTGTTAATATTGTTTAAGTGAATTAAAGATTCTCATGAGACTGCCAGAGAGTAGGCATCGTGTCACGAGTCTCACTACAAATATTCCCCTATTCAGGACACAACACTTTCAATCCTCCGTGATGTGCTGTGTTTGTTGGTGGATACCCTAACACAACTGTATCGGGACAATGAAGAAGTTGCACATGGAAGGCATTCCAGTCTGAACTAGCACTTGAGGAGATTCTCTATGGGCGTCCTCTGTCACCATTGGATTTCCAAATAAGTGTGTCCTTGGGCACAAGTACAGTGAGTGACAAGAGCCTGAGCCAAAAGAGAGGGTTCCTTGGCCTGGCACCTCATTCAAGTGCAAGTTCTGAGGAAACACCACCCCCACTTCCTCATTGGACCAGAGACAACCTCCAAAAGATGCGCATCGAGCGTCTTTTTCCTCTCTGTCAGACACTTGATGCAGCCCCATCAGTTTCTGGGGCTAATCTTGTCAGAGTGCTTCTTGGGGATCTGTACAAGAGGAACACAGAAGTCCCCCTGTCTGACCTGACATCCACAGCCCCACCTGGGAGGCTGATAGGTGCCTGGCCTCTTGACACTCTTTGAGAGGACCTTTCAGTCAAGGACTGTTTCCCAGGGTAAAACACCTTTGCCAGGGCTCACATGTTGGTGAGGAAGGTTGGCAAAGATGTCAAGGAGTGTCTTTTGCAAGGCTTCATTGAGGCAAAAATCATCTTCTTCCCTGCATTCAAATTCCGGGACTACAGGGGCACCAAGAATGTGTGGTGAAACTTCAAGGACTATGTGCAGATATGTAGCGACATCGAACCTTTCCCAGTTTCCGCCTAAGTTCACATGACTATGCAAGACGAAGTGGAGTTGGAGAGGCGATCCCTTACTTACTCCAGGAACCTGGAAAAGTACAGAGACCATGGCGTGGCATGGATGGAGAAGGTCACTTGAAGGTTGTCATGTTCATCACCTGTGTTGGCTTGGTCATGAATGGTGGCTACGTGGACTTCAACCACCTGAGGTACCTCCTGCAAGACGTGAGCCCCATACTCTCTCAGAGTGACCTGCAGAAGATGCTAATTCTGTTCAAGTTTACCCTGCCGAAGATCTACAATGTCATTGTCTGGAAACTCCATGAGGACATTCCCTACTGTGCAGTGCCGCCAACTCGCACCACAAGCACGGGATGAACCACAGGAGCCCATTATGCCTTGAGGAGGATGTGCAAGAAGTTGAACTGCAGGACGACTTGAGGCCAATGGAGATGTCGCAGGTTTCGCAAATTCGTCAAAGCAATGGACAGCCCAGGAGCTGTCACTCATCCCCACGGACAGGAGCATGAAAATCAAGGTGGCATACCAAGACTACACTGACAAGTGCAGGGAAAAGAAGATTCCCATCAGGAGCTACAATGGGTTAGGGTTAGGGTTAGGGTTAGGGTTAGGTAAGGGCATGATAACCACGATGATAGGGTTAGGGTTAGGGTTAGGGTTAGGGGTTAGGGTTAGGGTTAGGTAAGGGCATGATAACCACGATGATCAAATTGATCATCCTTGATCATCCTCATTAACTCTTTGTGTGAACATGACAGAGCGATGAGACCTTGACGTACCCCCCCATTTTCGGGGTCGTTCTTTCCACTGATAGCACTGACAAGTCTGTGCGACTTTCGGTTGCGAAGTTACGCAACTTTTTTATATCAAAAAATTGATATCTCTGGAATGGAAGGTCGTAGAGACTCACAACCACGACAGGCGTGTTCAGCGTGGTCGAATTATGTCAGACAGAGCACGTTTCCAAGTTTCTACGACGTTAGGTTCGGGAGATATTCGAGAAAAACGTTAAATGTTTCAGAAACATCTTGTAGTGAACTGTTTAATTGTTTAATGTTTCAGAAACATCCTGTAGTGAACTGTTTAATTGTTTAATGTTTCAGAAACATCTTGTAGTGAACTGTTTAACTGTTAAATGTTTCAGAAACATCCTGTAGTGAACTGTTTAATTGTTTAATGTTTCAGAAACATCTTATAGTGAACTGTTTAACTGTTAAATGTTTCAGAAACATCCTGTAGTGAACTGTTTAATTGTTTAATGTTTCAGAAACATCCTGTAGTGAACTGTTTAATTGTTTAATGTTTCAGAAACATCCTGTAGTGAACTGTTTAACTGTTAAATTGTTTCAGAAACATCCTGTAGTGAACTGTTTAATTGTTTAATGTTTCAGAAACATCCTGTAGTGAACTGTTTAATTGAACCCAATTAGGGTTAGGGTTAGGGTTAGGGTTAGGGTTTAGGGTTAGGGTTAGGGTTAGGGTTAGGGTTAGGTAAGGGCATGATAACCACGATGATCAAATTGATCATCCTTGATCATCTTCAATAACTCTTTGTGTGAACATGACAGAGCGATGAGACCTTGACGTACACCCGGGGTCGTTCTTTCCACTGATAGCACTGACAAGTCTGTCCGACTTTCGGCTGCAGAGTTACGCGACTTTTTTATATAAAAAAATTGATATCTCTGGAACGGAAGGTCGTAGAGACTCACAACCACGACAGGCGTGTTCAGTGTTCAATTCTGAGTCGACTGGTATAAGTTTGTGTTGACTTTTTTTGGGTCCACTACTATTGGTGTCTGATTAGCATGGAAGGGGGAGTGATTAGGGTTAGTCAAAATGACAGGTCTGGCTGTCCTTCTATCTAGAGAGGGTTGCATACTTACCACTTGACCAAGTAACAGGTAAGCATAAGGTAAATATATTGGACTCTTTTGTCTGTCATCAGCTATCCCAGGAGCTGTCCAGAATGACTTTATGCAGCATTGCTAACTAGAGCCATTCTGGACAGCTCCTGGAAATCACTGATGAACTCAAGCCACCACGCCACGTCAAGGCAGAGTCCGTGTGGAGGTTGTTTTTTTGTATTTTTTTGTATTTTTTTGTATTTTTTTTGTTGTTTTATTTTTTTGTTATTCACAATCAACTATAGACAGTGTGTGTGTGTGTATATTTGTGTGTGTGTGTGTGCATGTTTGTGGGTTTGTGTGTGTGTGTGTGTGTGTGTGTGTGTGTGTGTGTGTGCATGTGTGTGTGAGCATGTTTTACGTGTGTGTGTGTGTGTGTGTGTGTGTGTGTGTGTCCAAACCACAATCTCAAAACAAAATAAAATGATTAAGTCTGGCTCCCTAGGATACATCAGATACACACTTCACACCTATCAAACAAAGAAAAAAAAAGACATTTTTAGTGTGTTTAGCAATGACCTATGACCTATGACCTTTGACCTTTGACCTATGACCTATGACCTATTCTCTTCCTTTTCAGGCGAAATGCGTTGTAGCTCCTGATTGGAACCTTTATCTCCCTGCACTTGTCCGTGTAGTGCTGGTATGCCACCTTGTTTTTCAGGGTCGTGTCTGTGGGGATGAGTGCCACCTCCTGGGCTGTCCATTGCTTCGATGTATTTTCAGGGTCAGGGTCTCCATTGGCCTCAAGTCATCCTGCAGTTCAACCCCTTGAACATCCTCCTCAAGCTCCTGAGGTGCATCCCATGATTGCTGTGCGCGTCGGAGAACAGGTGGAGTTGGTGGCACTGCGCGGTACGGGATGGCCTCGTGGAGTTTAAAGATGATTACATTGAATACTTTCGGCAGGGTGAACTTTGACAGAATCTGCATTTTCTGCAAGTCACCCTGGGAGAGTATGTGGCTCATCTCTGTAATGAGGTCCCTCAGGTAGTTAAAGTTGACGAAGTCACCGTTCATCACCAAGCCAATACAGGAGAGGAAGGTGACAACCTTTAAATGACTGTTGGGATGCTTTTTCAGTCCAGCTGGAAGGCGAGCAAGGACCTTCGTCATCCATGCCATGCCGTGGTCCCTGTACTTCTCCAGGTTCCTGGAGTATGTCAGGGATCGCCTCTCCAACTCCACACAGACTTGCATTGTTATGCTAACTTCCGCGGAAGCAGGAAAGGGTTCAGTGTCACTTCCGTGGATTTGTACATAATCCGTAAAATTCCACCACACACTCTTTGTGCCCTTGTAGTCCCGGAACTTGAAAGCGGGGAGGAAGTTGAGCTTTGCCTCAACGAAGCCTTGCAAAAGACATTCTTTTACGTCCTTGCCAACCTTCTTGACCAACAAGCGAGCTACGGCAAAGGTGTTTGGCCCTGGAAAACAGTCCTTGACGGAAAGGTCCTCGCAAAGGGTTTCCAGAGGCCAGGCACCTACCAGCCTCCCAGGTGGGGTTGTGGACGTCAGAGCAGACAGGGGTATTCCTTCGTTGCGCTTGTAGAGATCCCCCAGAAGCACTCTGACGAGGGCAGCTCCAGTTACTGATGCCCCTGCATCAAGTGCCTGACACAGAGGAAACAGACGCTCAATGCGCAGCTTTTGCAGGTTGAGTTTGGTCCAGTGATGGAGTGGGGGTGGTGTTTCCTCGGAACTGGCACTTGTATGAGGTGCCAGGCCAAGGAACCCTCTCCGCTTGCTCACGCTCTCATCACTGACAGTACAAGTTCCCAAGGACACACTAAGCTGGAAATCCAGTGGTGAGAGAGGACGCCCATAGAGGATCTCCTCAATTGCAAGCTCACACTGGAACGCCTTCCATGAGGCATCATAGCGTGCCACCCCTACATTTTCCCGATAGAGCTGCGTGAGGGTATCCACCAAGTAACAGAACACATCCCTGAGGATAGAAAGCAGACCCACAGCAGGAGCTTCCTTGAACGGAACAAGGATTGCTCGTTGCTCCAAGAGGCAGACCAATTTTTCCAAATCGAAGTGCTCTGATGGGTCAAGGATACATGGCAGCAGTTCACCCTCAAACCTCAGAACCTGTTCAATCCGGCATCCTAGCTGACCCACCATCCTGTCATGCAGTTCTTTCATGTGCCCCAAGTAATTCCATGCCCGTGAGAGAAGGTCAGTTTGGTATTTTGGATGTGACAACCCACATGTCACAATTGCACCAGTGACAGGATGCTTGTATGGCATCTGCACGTGAGCATGTGGTGAGTCCACATAGAGTTGAAGGAAGGTGAGCTTGCCATATGGCCCCAGAACATCAAGCAATTCCTTGCTCACGTCCATCCCAGTGTTGTCCAGATTACTCTGAAAATTGGTGGCCTCATGGATCCCCAGTGTGGTGAAGAGGGTGCCCCTGAAACCTACAAGGTCTTGTAAACCATACCTTGAAAAAAAGGATATGGGTGTCAGGGTCCTTGGCCTCAATGTTGCAAGCAAAGTGGAAAGACACAGACCTGCAGTCAGATGGGTCAATGATATCTGTAATATCCCACACTTCTGTATCTTTCTGCCCAAACTGATTTAGTAGAAGAGTTACTTTCATAAATGGACAGGCGTTGGACTTCTCAACTGCCTGGTCAATCAAGGACATTATGAAAGTGCAATCTCTCTTCAAGATGTGGAACCTTGTAGTATCCACACTGCTTTGTTTTCTTATGGTGGGCCGACATTTGTCTTTGTCTGAGAGGCTGCGAAGCAACTCCTTGAAGTTTTCGGTGACATCATTGAGGAGCTCTCTTGCCATCAGGGTGTACAGCTCTTTTGTGAGCAACCTAGTGTCTGGGTTAGTACTACATGCTGGGACCACAGTCATCAAGAGATGGTAGCCACCAT
Source organism: Sebastes umbrosus (assembly GCF_015220745.1). Lineage (NCBI taxonomy): Eukaryota > Metazoa > Chordata > Actinopteri > Perciformes > Sebastidae > Sebastes > Sebastes umbrosus. The sequence continues at coordinate 38,570,903 of NC_051273.1, forward strand.
CTACATAACCAAGTGTATGCCCCACTGCATTTCTCAGGGCAAGGACACCATTTTTGCTGTATTTTGTGAGATCCACATGTTTTTTAATTAAGTTGTAATGTGGATTCAATGATCCAGGGTGAAATTTTGGGAGAAGCAGGTAGTGCAGACCGCCTTGAAGCCCCTGAAGTTTTTGAAATTCCACTACAAGTCCATCAACATCAAAGAGAACTTCAAAAAGAAGTGGGGTCAGACACTGTTGTGGAATGTATTGCAAGATTGAAATCAGCATGCAAAAAGTCTGCAACATTTGGTGTCTGTCTAAATGCACGTGAAAGATTGTTAGTGTTGATAACACCAACATCAAGTAGAGCATCTGCAAGAGCCATTTCCCTGTATCTGTACTGGTTGAGTGGCAAAATGCATCTGAGGAGGTTCTACAGCTCTCAAGAGCTTATATAGGCCTCTCCCCAATTCTATATCTCGAGAACGGAAGGTCGTACAGAGTCGGGAGTAAGACTGGCGTGTTCAGCATCCACGAAAACCCCCAATTTGATGTTGGTTCTGAGTCTCTACGACCTTCGGTTCCTGAGATACAGTAATACATTCAGTAATTAATTTAAACTAAACTATCTAAGCCAATCAGAGTTCTTTAATTTGAGAGGTGTCATCAGATTCATCAGGTTGGTTGCTGGGGCCCCCCTGACCTCTAGCAACAGGTTACACATTGGTTGATGTGTAATGTGGCATGAAAGTGAGTTTACATTTGAAATCAAAACAAAGTGATTAGCCACCTTCTGGCGGGAAACATTAGTTCAAAACTCAATATGCTAGGTGACACACACAGTAAGCCATTGTTGTCATTTAAACTGCGCGGAGCTTCTGTCCTCTGCACCCTCTGTCGGGAGATTAACACACACGCACGAACACACACACAACAGCGCCATGCAGCGTCAAAAAGGGTTAGGGTTAGGGTTAGGTTAGGTTAGGTTAGGTTAGGTTAGGTTAGGTTAGGTTAGGTTAGGGTTAGGGTTAGGTAAGGGCATGATAACCACGATGATCAAATTGATCATCCTTAGGGTTAGGGTTAGGGTTAGGGTTAGGGTTAGGGGGTTAGGGTTAGGGTTAGGGTTTAGGGTTAGGGTTAGGGTTAGGGTTAGGGGTTAGGGTTAGGGTTAGGGTTAGGGTTAGGGTTAGGCTTAGGTAAGGGCATGATAACCACGATGATCAAATTGATCATCCTTGATCATCCTCATTAACTCTTTGTGTGAACATGACAGAGCGATGAGACCTTGACGTACCCCCCCCATTTTCGGGTTCGTTCTTTCCACTGATAGCACTGACAAGTCTGTGCGACTTTCGGTTGCGAAGTTACGCAACTTTTTTATATCAAAAAATTGATATCTCTGGAACGGAAGGTCGTAGAGACTCACAACCACGACAGGCGTGTTCAGCGTGGTCGAATTATGTCAGACAGAGCACGTTTCCAAGTGTCTACGACGTTCGGTTCAGGAGATATTCGAGAAAAACGTTCGGCTAGGGTTAGGGTTAGGGTTAGGCTTAGGTAAGGGCATGATAACCACGATGATCAAATTGATCATCCTTGATCATCCTCATTAACTCTTTGTGTGAACATGACAGAGCGATGAGACCTTGACGTACCCCCCCATTTTCGGGTTCGTTCTTTCCACTGATAGCACTGACAAGTCTGTGCGACTTTCGGTTGCGAAGTTACGCAACTTTTTTATATCAAAAAATTGATATCTCTGGAACGGAAGGTCGTAGAGACTCACAACCACGACAGGCGTGTTCAGCGTGGTCGAATTATGTCAGACAGAGCACGTTTCCAAGTGTCTACGACGTTCGGTTCAGGAGATATTCGAGAAAAACGTTCGGCTAGGGTTAGGGTTAGGGTTAGGCTTAGGTAAGGGCATGATAACCACGATGATCAAATTGATCATCCTTGATCATCCTCATTAACTCTTTGTGTGAACATGACAGAGCGATGAGACCTTGACGTACCCCCCCATTTTCGGGTTCGTTCTTTCCACTGATAGCACTGACAAGTCTGTGCGACTTTCGGTTGCGAAGTTACGCAACTTTTTTATATCAAAAAATTGATATCTCTGGAACGGAAGGTCGTAGAGACTCACAACCACGACAGGCGTGTTCAGCGTGGTCGAATTATGTCAGACAGAGCACGTTTCCAAGTGTCTACGACGTTCGGTTCAGGAGATATTCGAGAAAAACGTTCGGCTAGGGTTAGGGTTAGGGTTAGGCTTAGGTAAGGGCATGATAACCACGATGATCAAATTGATCATCCTTGATCATCCTCATTAACTCTTTGTGTGAACATGACAGAGCGATGAGACCTTGACGTACCCCCCCATTTTCGGGTTCGTTCTTTCCACTGATAGCACTGACAAGTCTGTGCGACTTTCGGTTGCGAAGTTACGCAACTTTTTTATATCAAAAAATTGATATCTCTGGAACGGAAGGTCGTAGAGACTCACAACCACGACAGGCGTGTTCAGCGTGGTCGAATTATGTCAGACAGAGCACGTTTCCAAGTGTCTACGACGTTCGGTTCAGGAGATATTCGAGAAAAACGTTCGGCTAGGGTTAGGGTTAGGGTTAGGCTTAGGTAAGGGCATGATAACCACGATGATCAAATTGATCATCCTTGATCATCCTCATTAACTCTTTGTGTGAACATGACAGAGCGATGAGACCTTGACGTACCCCCCCATTTTCGGGTTCGTTCTTTCCACTGATAGCACTGACAAGTCTGTGCGACTTTCGGTTGCGAAGTTACGCAACTTTTTTATATCAAAAAATTGATATCTCTGGAACGGAAGGTCGTAGAGACTCACAACCACGACAGGCGTGTTCAGCGTGGTCGAATTATGTCAGACAGAGCACGTTTCCAAGTGTCTACGACGTTCGGTTCAGGAGATATTCGAGAAAAACGTTCGGCTAGGGTTAGGGTTAGGGTTAGGCTTAGGTAAGGGCATGATAACCACGATGATCAAATTGATCATCCTTGATCATCCTCATTAACTCTTTGTGTGAACATGACAGAGCGATGAGACCTTGACGTACCCCCCCATTTTCGGGTTCGTTCTTTCCACTGATAGCACTGACAAGTCTGTGCGACTTTCGGTTGCGAAGTTACGCAACTTTTTTATATCAAAAAATTGATATCTCTGGAACGGAAGGTCGTAGAGACTCACAACCACGACAGGCGTGTTCAGCGTGGTCGAATTATGTCAGACAGAGCACGTTTCCAAGTGTCTACGACGTTCGGTTCAGGAGATATTCGAGAAAAACGTTCGGCTAGGGTTAGGGTTAGGGTTAGGCTTAGGTAAGGGCATGATAACCACGATGATCAAATTGATCATCCTTGATCATCCTCATTAACTCTTTGTGTGAACATGACAGAGCGATGAGACCTTGACGTACCCCCCCATTTTCGGGTTCGTTCTTTCCACTGATAGCACTGACAAGTCTGTGCGACTTTCGGTTGCGAAGTTACGCAACTTTTTTATATCAAAAAATTGATATCTCTGGAACGGAAGGTCGTAGAGACTCACAACCACGACAGGCGTGTTCAGCGTGGTCGAATTATGTCAGACAGAGCACGTTTCCAAGTGTCTACGACGTTCGGTTCAGGAGATATTCGAGAAAAACGTTCGGCTAGGGTTAGGGTTAGGGTTAGGCTTAGGTAAGGGCATGATAACCACGATGATCAAATTGATCATCCTTGATCATCCTCATTAACTCTTTGTGTGAACATGACAGAGCGATGAGACCTTGACGTACCCCCCCATTTTCGGGTTCGTTCTTTCCACTGATAGCACTGACAAGTCTGTGCGACTTTCGGTTGCGAAGTTACGCAACTTTTTTATATCAAAAAATTGATATCTCTGGAACGGAAGGTCGTAGAGACTCACAACCACGACAGGCGTGTTCAGCGTGGTCGAATTATGTCAGACAGAGCACGTTTCCAAGTGTCTACGACGTTCGGTTCAGGAGATATTCGAGAAAAACGTTCGGCTAGGGTTAGGGTTAGGGTTAGGCTTAGGTAAGGGCATGATAACCACGATGATCAAATTGATCATCCTTGATCATCCTCATTAACTCTTTGTGTGAACATGACAGAGCGATGAGACCTTGACGTACCCCCCCATTTTCGGGTTCGTTCTTTCCACTGATAGCACTGACGAGTCTGTGCGACTTTCGGTTGCGAAGTTACGCAACTTTTTTATATCAAAAAATTGATATCTCTGGAACGGAAGGTCGTAGAGACTCACAACCACGACAGGCGTGTTCAGCGTGGTCGAATTATGTCAGACAGAGCACGTTTCCAAGTGTCTACGACGTTCGGTTCAGGAGATATTCGAGAAAAACGTTCGGCTAGGGTTAGGGTTAGGGTTAGGCTTAGGTAAGGGCATGATAACCACGATGATCAAATTGATCATCCTTGATCATCCTCATTAACTCTTTGTGTGAACATGACAGAGCGATGAGACCTTGACGTACCCCCCCATTTTCGGGTTCGTTCTTTCCACTGATAGCACTGACAAGTCTGTGCGACTTTCGGTTGCGAAGTTACGCAACTTTTTTATATCAAAAATTGATATCTCTGGAACGGAAGGTCGTAGAGACTCACAACCACGACAGGCGTGTTCAGCGTGGTCGAATTATGTCAGACAGAGCACGTTTCCAAGTGTCTACGACGTTCGGTTCAGGAGATATTCGAGAAAAACGTTCGGCTAGGGTTAGGGTTAGGGTTAGGCTTAGGTAAGGGCATGATAACCACGATGATCAAATTGATCATCCTTGATCATCCTCATTAACTCTTTGTGTGAACATGACAGAGCGATGAGACCTTGACGTTCCCCCCCATTTTCGGGTTCGTTCTTTCCACTGATAGCACTGACAAGTCTGTGCGACTTTCGGTTGCGAAGTTACGCAACTTTTTTATATCAAAAAATTGATATCTCTGGAACGGAAGGTCGTAGAGACTCACAACCACGACAGGCGTGTTCAGCGTGGTCGAATTATGTCAGACAGAGCACGTTTCCAAGTGTCTACGACGTTCGGTTCAGGAGATATTCGAGAAAAACGTTCGGCTAGGGTTAGGGTTAGGGTTAGGCTTAGGTAAGGGCATGATAACCACGATGATCAAATTGATCATCCTTGATCATCCTCATTAACTCTTTGTGTGAACATGACAGAGCGATGAGACCTTGACGTACCCCCCCATTTTCGGGTTCGTTCTTTCCACTGATAGCACTGACAAGTCTGTGCGACTTTCGGTTGCGAAGTTACGCAACTTTTTTATATCAAAAAATTGATATCTCTGGAACGGAAGGTCGTAGAGACTCACAACCACGACAGGCGTGTTCAGCGTGGTCGAATTATGTCAGACAGAGCACGTTTCCAAGTGTCTACGACGTTCGGTTCAGGAGATATTCGAGAAAAACGTTCGGCTAGGGTTAGGGTTAGGGTTAGGCTTAGGTAAGGGCATGATAACCACGATGATCAAATTGATCATCCTTGATCATCCTCATTAACTCTTTGTGTGAACATGACAGAGCGATGAGACCTTGACGTACCCCCCCATTTTCGGGTTCGTTCTTTCCACTGATAGCACTGACAAGTCTGTGCGACTTTCGGTTGCGAAGTTACGCAACTTTTTTATATCAAAAAATTGATATCTCTGGAACGGAAGGTCGTAGAGACTCACAACCACGACAGGCGTGTTCAGCGTGGTCGAATTATGTCAGACAGAGCACGTTTCCAAGTGTCTACGACGTTCGGTTCAGGAGATATTCGAGAAAAACGTTCGGCTAGGGTTAGGGTTAGGGTTAGGCTTAGGTAAGGGCATGATAACCACGATGATCAAATTGATCATCCTTGATCATCCTCATTAACTCTTTGTGTGAACATGACAGAGCGATGAGACCTTGACGTACCCCCCCATTTTCGGGTTCGTTCTTTCCACTGATAGCACTGACAAGTCTGTGCGACTTTCGGTTGCGAAGTTACGCAACTTTTTTATATCAAAAAATTGATATCTCTGGAACGGAAGGTCGTAGAGACTCACAACCACGACAGGCGTGTTCAGCGTGGTCGAATTATGTCAGACAGAGCACGTTTCCAAGTGTCTACGACGTTCGGTTCAGGAGATATTCGAGAAAAACGTTCGGCTAGGGTTAGGGTTAGGGTTAGGCTTAGGTAAGGGCATGATAACCACGATGATCAAATTGATCATCCTTGATCATCCTCATTAACTCTTTGTGTGAACATGACAGAGCGATGAGACCTTGACGTACCCCCCCATTTTCGGGTTCGTTCTTTCCACTGATAGCACTGACAAGTCTGTGCGACTTTCGGTTGCGAAGTTACGCAACTTTTTTATATCAAAAAATTGATATCTCTGGAACGGAAGGTCGTAGAGACTCACAACCACGACAGGCGTGTTCAGCGTGGTCGAATTATGTCAGACAGAGCACGTTTCCAAGTGTCTACGACGTTCGGTTCAGGAGATATTCGAGAAAAACGTTCGGCTAGGGTTAGGGTTAGGGTTAGGCTTAGGTAAGGGCATGATAACCACGATGATCAAATTGATCATCCTTGATCATCCTCATTAACTCTTTGTGTGAACATGACAGAGCGATGAGACCTTGACGTACCCCCCCATTTTCGGGTTCGTTCTTTCCACTGATAGCACTGACAAGTCTGTGCGACTTTCGGTTGCGAAGTTACGCAACTTTTTTATATCAAAAAATTGATATCTCTGGAACGGAAGGTCGTAGAGACTCACAACCACGACAGGCGTGTTCAGCGTGGTCGAATTATGTCAGACAGAGCACGTTTCCAAGTGTCTACGACGTTCGGTTCAGGAGATATTCGAGAAAAACGTTCGGCTAGGGTTAGGGTTAGGGTTAGGCTTAGGTAAGGGCATGATAACCACGATGATCAAATTGATCATCCTTGATCATCCTCATTAACTCTTTGTGTGAACATGACAGAGCGATGAGACCTTGACGTACCCCCCCATTTTCGGGTTCGTTCTTTCCACTGATAGCACTGACAAGTCTGTGCGACTTTCGGTTGCGAAGTTACGCAACTTTTTTATATCAAAAAATTGATATCTCTGGAACGGAAGGTCGTAGAGACTCACAACCACGACAGGCGTGTTCAGCGTGGTCGAATTATGTCAGACAGAGCACGTTTCCAAGTGTCTACGACGTTCGGTTCAGGAGATATTCGAGAAAAACGTTCGGCTAGGGTTAGGGTTAGGGTTAGGCTTAGGTAAGGGCATGATAACCACGATGATCAAATTGATCATCCTTGATCATCCTCATTAACTCTTTGTGTGAACATGACAGAGCGATGAGACCTTGACGTACCCCCCCATTTTCGGGTTCGTTCTTTCCACTGATAGCACTGACAAGTCTGTGCGACTTTCGGTTGCGAAGTTACGCAACTTTTTTATATCAAAAAATTGATATCTCTGGAACGGAAGGTCGTAGAGACTCACAACCACGACAGGCGTGTTCAGCGTGGTCGAATTATGTCAGACAGAGCACGTTTCCAAGTGTCTACGACGTTCGGTTCAGGAGATATTCGAGAAAAACGTTCGGCTAGGGTTAGGGTTAGGGTTAGGCTTAGGTAAGGGCATGATAACCACGATGATCAAATTGATCATCCTTGATCATCCTCATTAACTCTTTGTGTGAACATGACAGAGCGATGAGACCTTGACGTACCCCCCCATTTTCGGGTTCGTTCTTTCCACTGATAGCACTGACAAGTCTGTGCGACTTTCGGTTGCGAAGTTACGCAACTTTTTTATATCAAAAAATTGATATCTCTGGAACGGAAGGTCGTAGAGACTCACAACCACGACAGGCGTGTTCAGCGTGGTCGAATTATGTCAGACAGAGCACGTTTCCAAGTGTCTACGACGTTCGGTTCAGGAGATATTCGAGAAAAACGTTCGGCTAGGGTTAGGGTTAGGGTTAGGCTTAGGTAAGGGCATGATAACCACGATGATCAAATTGATCATCCTTGATCATCCTCATTAACTCTTTGTGTGAACATGACAGAGCGATGAGACCTTGACGTACCCCCCCATTTTCGGGTTCGTTCTTTCCACTGATAGCACTGACAAGTCTGTGCGACTTTCGGTTGCGAAGTTACGCAACTTTTTTATATCAAAAAATTGATATCTCTGGAACGGAAGGTCGTAGAGACTCACAACCACGACAGGCGTGTTCAGCGTGGTCGAATTATGTCAGACAGAGCACGTTTCCAAGTGTCTACGACGTTCGGTTCAGGAGATATTCGAGAAAAACGTTCGGCTAGGGTTAGGGTTAGGGTTAGGCTTAGGTAAGGGCATGATAACCACGATGATCAAATTGATCATCCTTGATCATCCTCATTAACTCTTTGTGTGAACATGACAGAGCGATGAGACCTTGACGTACCCCCCCATTTTCGGGTTCGTTCTTTCCACTGATAGCACTGACAAGTCTGTGCGACTTTCGGTTGCGAAGTTACGCAACTTTTTTATATCAAAAAATTGATATCTCTGGAACGGAAGGTCGTAGAGACTCACAACCACGACAGGCGTGTTCAGCGTGGTCGAATTATGTCAGACAGAGCACGTTTCCAAGTGTCTACGACGTTCGGTTCAGGAGATATTCGAGAAAAACGTTCGGCTAGGGTTAGGGTTAGGGTTAGGCTTAGGTAAGGGCATGATAACCACGATGATCAAATTGATCATCCTTGATCATCCTCATTAACTCTTTGTGTGAACATGACAGAGCGATGAGACCTTGACGTACCCCCCCATTTTCGGGTTCGTTCTTTCCACTGATAGCACTGACAAGTCTGTGCGACTTTCGGTTGCGAAGTTACGCAACTTTTTTATATCAAAAAATTGATATCTCTGGAACGGAAGGTCGTAGAGACTCACAACCACGACAGGCGTGTTCAGCGTGGTCGAATTATGTCAGACAGAGCACGTTTCCAAGTGTCTACGACGTTCGGTTCAGGAGATATTCGAGAAAAACGTTCGGCTAGGGTTAGGGTTAGGGTTAGGCTTAGGTAAGGGCATGATAACCACGATGATCAAATTGATCATCCTTGATCATCCTCATTAACTCTTTGTGTGAACATGACAGAGCGATGAGACCTTGACGTACCCCCCCATTTTCGGGTTCGTTCTTTCCACTGATAGCACTGACAAGTCTGTGCGACTTTCGGTTGCGAAGTTACGCAACTTTTTTATATCAAAAAATTGATATCTCTGGAACGGAAGGTCGTAGAGACTCACAACCACGACAGGCGTGTTCAGCGTGGTCGAATTATGTCAGACAGAGCACGTTTCCAAGTGTCTACGACGTTCGGTTCAGGAGATATTCGAGAAAAACGTTCGGCTAGGGTTAGGGTTAGGGTTAGGCTTAGGTAAGGGCATGATAACCACGATGATCAAATTGATCATCCTTGATCATCCTCATTAACTCTTTGTGTGAACATGACAGAGCGATGAGACCTTGACGTACCCCCCCATTTTCGGGTTCGTTCTTTCCACTGATAGCACTGACAAGTCTGTGCGACTTTCGGTTGCGAAGTTACGCAACTTTTTTATATCAAAAAATTGATATCTCTGGAACGGAAGGTCGTAGAGACTCACAACCACGACAGGCGTGTTCAGCGTGGTCGAATTATGTCAGACAGAGCACGTTTCCAAGTGTCTACGACGTTCGGTTCAGGAGATATTCGAGAAAAACGTTCGGCTAGGGTTAGGGTTAGGGTTAGGCTTAGGTAAGGGCATGATAACCACGATGATCAAATTGATCATCCTTGATCATCCTCATTAACTCTTTGTGTGAACATGACAGAGCGATGAGACCTTGACGTACCCCCCCATTTTCGGGTTCGTTCTTTCCACTGATAGCACTGACAAGTCTGTGCGACTTTCGGTTGCGAAGTTACGCAACTTTTTTATATCAAAAAATTGATATCTCTGGAACGGAAGGTCGTAGAGACTCACAACCACGACAGGCGTGTTCAGCGTGGTCGAATTATGTCAGACAGAGCACGTTTCCAAGTGTCTACGACGTTCGGTTCAGGAGATATTCGAGAAAAACGTTCGGCTAGGGTTAGGGTTAGGGTTAGGCTTAGGTAAGGGCATGATAACCACGATGATCAAATTGATCATCCTTGATCATCCTCATTAACTCTTTGTGTGAACATGACAGAGCGATGAGACCTTGACGTACCCCCCCATTTTCGGGTTCGTTCTTTCCACTGATAGCACTGACAAGTCTGTGCGACTTTCGGTTGCGAAGTTACGCAACTTTTTTATATCAAAAAATTGATATCTCTGGAACGGAAGGTCGTAGAGACTCACAACCACGACAGGCGTGTTCAGCGTGGTCGAATTATGTCAGACAGAGCACGTTTCCAAGTGTCTACGACGTTCGGTTCAGGAGATATTCGAGAAAAACGTTCGGCTAGGGTTAGGGTTAGGGTTAGGCTTAGGTAAGGGCATGATAACCACGATGATCAAATTGATCATCCTTGATCATCCTCATTAACTCTTTGTGTGAACATGACAGAGCGATGAGACCTTGACGTACCCCCCCATTTTCGGGTTCGTTCTTTCCACTGATAGCACTGACAAGTCTGTGCGACTTTCGGTTGCGAAGTTACGCAACTTTTTTATATCAAAAAATTGATATCTCTGGAACGGAAGGTCGTAGAGACTCACAACCACGACAGGCGTGTTCAGCGTGGTCGAATTATGTCAGACAGAGCACGTTTCCAAGTGTCTACGACGTTCGGTTCAGGAGATATTCGAGAAAAACGTTCGGCTAGGGTTAGGGTTAGGGTTAGGCTTAGGTAAGGGCATGATAACCACGATGATCAAATTGATCATCCTTGATCATCCTCATTAACTCTTTGTGTGAACATGACAGAGCGATGAGACCTTGACGTACCCCCCCATTTTCGGGTTCGTTCTTTCCACTGATAGCACTGACAAGTCTGTGCGACTTTCGGTTGCGAAGTTACGCAACTTTTTTATATCAAAAAATTGATATCTCTGGAACGGAAGGTCGTAGAGACTCACAACCACGACAGGCGTGTTCAGCGTGGTCGAATTATGTCAGACAGAGCACGTTTCCAAGTGTCTACGACGTTCGGTTCAGGAGATATTCGAGAAAAACGTTCGGCTAGGGTTAGGGTTAGGGTTAGGCTTAGGTAAGGGCATGATAACCACGATGATCAAATTGATCATCCTTGATCATCCTCATTAACTCTTTGTGTGAACATGACAGAGCGATGAGACCTTGACGTACCCCCCCATTTTCGGGTTCGTTCTTTCCACTGATAGCACTGACAAGTCTGTGCGACTTTCGGTTGCGAAGTTACGCAACTTTTTTATATCAAAAAATTGATATCTCTGGAACGGAAGGTCGTAGAGACTCACAACCACGACAGGCGTGTTCAGCGTGGTCGAATTATGTCAGACAGAGCACGTTTCCAAGTGTCTACGACGTTCGGTTCAGGAGATATTCGAGAAAAACGTTCGGCTAGGGTTAGGGTTAGGGTTAGGCTTAGGTAAGGGCATGATAACCACGATGATCAAATTGATCATCCTTGATCATCCTCATTAACTCTTTGTGTGAACATGACAGAGCGATGAGACCTTGACGTACCCCCCCATTTTCGGGTTCGTTCTTTCCACTGATAGCACTGACAAGTCTGTGCGACTTTCGGTTGCGAAGTTACGCAACTTTTTTATATCAAAAAATTGATATCTCTGGAACGGAAGGTCGTAGAGACTCACAACCACGACAGGCGTGTTCAGCGTGGTCGAATTATGTCAGACAGAGCACGTTTCCAAGTGTCTACGACGTTCGGTTCAGGAGATATTCGAGAAAAACGTTCGGCTAGGGTTAGGGTTAGGGTTAGGCTTAGGTAAGGGCATGATAACCACGATGATCAAATTGATCATCCTTGATCATCCTCATTAACTCTTTGTGTGAACATGACAGAGCGATGAGACCTTGACGTACCCCCCCATTTTCGGGTTCGTTCTTTCCACTGATAGCACTGACAAGTCTGTGCGACTTTCGGTTGCGAAGTTACGCAACTTTTTTATATCAAAAAATTGATATCTCTGGAACGGAAGGTCGTAGAGACTCACAACCACGACAGGCGTGTTCAGCGTGGTCGAATTATGTCAGACAGAGCACGTTTCCAAGTGTCTACGACGTTCGGTTCAGGAGATATTCGAGAAAAACGTTCGGCTAGGGTTAGGGTTAGGGTTAGGCTTAGGTAAGGGCATGATAACCACGATGATCAAATTGATCATCCTTGATCATCCTCATTAACTCTTTGTGTGAACATGACAGAGCGATGAGACCTTGACGTACCCCCCCATTTTCGGGTTCGTTCTTTCCACTGATAGCACTGACAAGTCTGTGCGACTTTCGGTTGCGAAGTTACGCAACTTTTTTATATCAAAAAATTGATATCTCTGGAACGGAAGGTCGTAGAGACTCACAACCACGACAGGCGTGTTCAGCGTGGTCGAATTATGTCAGACAGAGCACGTTTCCAAGTGTCTACGACGTTCGGTTCAGGAGATATTCGAGAAAAACGTTCGGCTAGGGTTAGGGTTAGGGTTAGGCTTAGGTAAGGGCATGATAACCACGATGATCAAATTGATCATCCTTGATCATCCTCATTAACTCTTTGTGTGAACATGACAGAGCGATGAGACCTTGACGTACCCCCCCATTTTCGGGTTCGTTCTTTCCACTGATAGCACTGACAAGTCTGTGCGACTTTCGGTTGCGAAGTTACGCAACTTTTTTATATCAAAAAATTGATATCTCTGGAACGGAAGGTCGTAGAGACTCACAACCACGACAGGCGTGTTCAGCGTGGTCGAATTATGTCAGACAGAGCACGTTTCCAAGTGTCTACGACGTTCGGTTCAGGAGATATTCGAGAAAAACGTTCGGCTAGGGTTAGGGTTAGGGTTAGGCTTAGGTAAGGGCATGATAACCACGATGATCAAATTGATCATCCTTGATCATCCTCATTAACTCTTTGTGTGAACATGACAGAGCGATGAGACCTTGACGTACCCCCCCATTTTCGGGTTCGTTCTTTCCACTGATAGCACTGACAAGTCTGTGCGACTTTCGGTTGCGAAGTTACGCAACTTTTTTATATCAAAAAATTGATATCTCTGGAACGGAAGGTCGTAGAGACTCACAACCACGACAGGCGTGTTCAGCGTGGTCGAATTATGTCAGACAGAGCACGTTTCCAAGTGTCTACGACGTTCGGTTCAGGAGATATTCGAGAAAAACGTTCGGCTAGGGTTAGGGTTAGGGTTAGGCTTAGGTAAGGGCATGATAACCACGATGATCAAATTGATCATCCTTGATCATCCTCATTAACTCTTTGTGTGAACATGACAGAGCGATGAGACCTTGACGTACCCCCCCATTTTCGGGTTCGTTCTTTCCACTGATAGCACTGACAAGTCTGTGCGACTTTCGGTTGCGAAGTTACGCAACTTTTTTATATCAAAAAATTGATATCTCTGGAACGGAAGGTCGTAGAGACTCACAACCACGACAGGCGTGTTCAGCGTGGTCGAATTATGTCAGACAGAGCACGTTTCCAAGTGTCTACGACGTTCGGTTCAGGAGATATTCGAGAAAAACGTTCGGCTAGGGTTAGGGTTAGGGTTAGGCTTAGGTAAGGGCATGATAACCACGATGATCAAATTGATCATCCTTGATCATCCTCATTAACTCTTTGTGTGAACATGACAGAGCGATGAGACCTTGACGTACCCCCCCATTTTCGGGTTCGTTCTTTCCACTGATAGCACTGACAAGTCTGTGCGACTTTCGGTTGCGAAGTTACGCAACTTTTTTATATCAAAAAATTGATATCTCTGGAACGGAAGGTCGTAGAGACTCACAACCACGACAGGGTTAGGGTTAGGGTTAGGGTTAGGGTTAGGGTTAGGCTTAGGTAAGGGCATGATAACCACGATGATCAAATTGATCATCCTTGATCATCCTCATTAACTCTTTGTGTGAACATGACAGAGCGATGAGACCTTGACGTACCCCCCCATTTTCGGGTTCGTTCTTTCCACTGATAGCACTGACAAGTCTGTGCGACTTTCGGTTGCGAAGTTACGCAACTTTTTTATATCAAAAAATTGATATCTCTGGAACGGAAGGTCGTAGAGACTCACAACCACGACAGGCGTGTTCAGCGTGGTCGAATTATGTCAGACAGAGCACGTTTCCAAGTGTCTACGACGTTCGGTTCAGGAGATATTCGAGAAAAACGTTCGGCTAGGGTTAGGGTTAGGGTTAGGCTTAGGTAAGGGCATGATAACCACGATGATCAAATTGATCATCCTTGATCATCCTCATTAACTCTTTGTGTGAACATGACAGAGCGATGAGACCTTGACGTACCCCCCCATTTTCGGGTTCGTTCTTTCCACTGATAGCACTGACAAGTCTGTGCGACTTTCGGTTGCGAAGTTACGGAACTTTTTTATATCAAAAAATTGATATCTCTGGAACGGAAGGTCGTAGAGACTCACAAACACGACAGGCGTGTTCAGCGTGGTCGAATTATGTCAGACAGAGCACGTTTCCAAGTGTCTACGACGTTCGGTTCAGGAGATATTCGAGAAAAACTTTCGGCTAGGGTTAGGGTTAGGGTTAGGCTTAGGTAAGGGCATGATAACCACGATGATCAAATTGATCATCCTTGATCATCCTCATTAACTCTTTGTGTGAACATGACAGAGCGATGAGACCTTGACGTACCCCCCCATTTTCGGGTTCGTTCTTTCCACTGATAGCACTGACAAGTCTGTGCGACTTTCGGTTGCGAAGTTACGCAACTTTTTTATATCAAAAAATTGATATCTCTGGAACGGAAGGTCGTAGAGACTCACAACCACGACAGGCGTGTTCAGCGTGGTTAGGGTTAGGGTTAGGGTTAGGGTTAGGGTTAGGTAAGGGCATGATAACCACGATGATCAAATTGATCATCCTTGATCATCCTCATTAACTCTTTGTGTGAACATGACAGAGCGATGAGACCTTGACGTACCCCCCCATTTTCGGGTTCGTTCTTTCCACTGATAGCACTGACAAGTCTGTGCGACTTTCGGTTGCGAAGTTACGCAACTTTTTTATATCAAAAAATTGATATCTCTGGAACGGAAGGTCGTAGAGACTCACAACCACGACAGGGTTAGGGTTAGGGTTAGGGTTAGGGTTAGGTAAGGGCATGATAACCACGATGATCAAATTGATCATCCTTGATCATCCTCATTAACTCTTTGTGTGAACATGACAGAGCGATGAGACCTTGACGTACCCCCCCATTTTCAGGTTCGTTCTTTCCACTGATAGCACTGACAAGTCTGTGCGACTTTCGGTTGCGAAGTTACGCAACTTTTTTATATCAAAAAATTGATATCTCTGGAACGGAAGGTCGTAGAGACTCACAACCACGACAGGCGTGTTCAGCGTGGTCGAATTATGGGTTAGGGTTAGGGTTAGGGTTAGGGTTAGGGGATAAAAACTTCATCTGGAAATTTACCCAAGTGGGTTTTGGGCTATATCTTTGGAACGGAATGTCGTAAAGACTCGGGATCAGTTTTATTTAGTATTTGAGGGCTCTCTGAGTACGCTGGTCTTGATCCTGAGTCTCTACAACCTTCCGTTCTCGAGATATGGCACATTTTGCCATTTCCCCGAGTGGAATTGTGTTGTATCTCGGGAACGGAAGGTCGTAGAGACTCAGATTCAAGTCAGGCGTGTTCAGCGTGGCCGAACCCTCTACCTGCTAAGTCTGTTCTGAGATTGATTAGTGATACCTGCCGAGGCCTGAAGGGGAAGCTCGAGACTACGGTGCCTCATCCTCATGAGACTGCCAGAGAGTAGGCATCGTGTCACGAGTCTCACTACAAATATCCCCCTATTCAGGTACAGAAATAAGTATTTCATACTCAAAACGTTCAGATATGTTTACTGAGCTGTTGAGTTCTGTTGTATTAATATGCTGACCTAATGTAGAGTGTTTTGTATGTTTTATTGGCATTGTTCGAGCGTGAAGTGAAACACTGGTTCAAGCTAGTTAGCTGTGTTTGATCTGCCGCTTTAACAGCGCCACAGGATGGCAGAGTGAGAGCGACTCATCGCGTGTGTGTGTGTGTGTGAAGACAGTATGAGCCAGTGAAGTGTATATGTGTGTTTAAAGGTAAAGATGATGCATTTGTGTGTTAATTATAAAACTTGGTTAAGATAAGAAATTGACAGAGGAAATTTAGAGTAATTTATGTCTTATAGGATATTTTTGTTTAATTATTTTTGCTTAGATATTTAATGTTTATTGTTTTATAGACTTGTTTGCAGTAATATTTAATCTGTTATATTGAATTTATCCTGTTTGATAGAAAGAGTGACAGATGTGCATTTGTGAATTTGTTTGTTTATTGTTTGTTTATCTAAAGAAATGTTAAGTAATAGAAGTAATTAATATTGTTAATTTGACTCAGTGTGAAAACAAATGCAAAGCATTATAAATTATAAGAATTTAAGTCACTGTTAATATTGTTTAAGTGAATTAAAGATTCTCATGAGACTGCCAGAGAGTAGGCATCGTGTCACGAGTCTCACTACAAATATTCCCCTATTCAGGACACAACACTTTCAATCCTCCGTGATGTGCTGTGTTTGTTGGTGGATACCCTAACACAACTGTATCGGGACAATGAAGAAGTTGCACATGGAAGGCATTCCAGTCTGAACTAGCACTTGAGGAGATTCTCTATGGGCGTCCTCTGTCACCATTGGATTTCCAAATAAGTGTGTCCTTGGGCACAAGTACAGTGAGTGACAAGAGCCTGAGCCAAAAGAGAGGGTTCCTTGGCCTGGCACCTCATTCAAGTGCAAGTTCTGAGGAAACACCACCCCCACTTCCTCATTGGACCAGAGACAACCTCCAAAAGATGCGCATCGAGCGTCTTTTTCCTCTCTGTCAGACACTTGATGCAGCCCCATCAGTTTCTGGGGCTAATCTTGTCAGAGTGCTTCTTGGGGATCTGTACAAGAGGAACACAGAAGTCCCCCTGTCTGACCTGACATCCACAGCCCCACCTGGGAGGCTGATAGGTGCCTGGCCTCTTGACACTCTTTGAGAGGACCTTTCAGTCAAGGACTGTTTCCCAGGGTAAAACACCTTTGCCAGGGCTCACATGTTGGTGAGGAAGGTTGGCAAAGATGTCAAGGAGTGTCTTTTGCAAGGCTTCATTGAGGCAAAAATCATCTTCTTCCCTGCATTCAAATTCCGGGACTACAGGGGCACCAAGAATGTGTGGTGAAACTTCAAGGACTATGTGCAGATATGTAGCGACATCGAACCTTTCCCAGTTTCCGCCTAAGTTCACATGACTATGCAAGACGAAGTGGAGTTGGAGAGGCGATCCCTTACTTACTCCAGGAACCTGGAAAAGTACAGAGACCATGGCGTGGCATGGATGGAGAAGGTCACTTGAAGGTTGTCATGTTCATCACCTGTGTTGGCTTGGTCATGAATGGTGGCTACGTGGACTTCAACCACCTGAGGTACCTCCTGCAAGACGTGAGCCCCATACTCTCTCAGAGTGACCTGCAGAAGATGCTAATTCTGTTCAAGTTTACCCTGCCGAAGATCTACAATGTCATTGTCTGGAAACTCCATGAGGACATTCCCTACTGTGCAGTGCCGCCAACTCGCACCACAAGCACGGGATGAACCACAGGAGCCCATTATGCCTTGAGGAGGATGTGCAAGAAGTTGAACTGCAGGACGACTTGAGGCCAATGGAGATGTCGCAGGTTTCGCAAATTCGTCAAAGCAATGGACAGCCCAGGAGCTGTCACTCATCCCCACGGACAGGAGCATGAAAATCAAGGTGGCATACCAAGACTACACTGACAAGTGCAGGGAAAAGAAGATTCCCATCAGGAGCTACAATGGGTTAGGGTTAGGGTTAGGGTTAGGGTTAGGTAAGGGCATGATAACCACGATGATAGGGTTAGGGTTAGGGTTAGGGTTAGGGGTTAGGGTTAGGGTTAGGTAAGGGCATGATAACCACGATGATCAAATTGATCATCCTTGATCATCCTCATTAACTCTTTGTGTGAACATGACAGAGCGATGAGACCTTGACGTACCCCCCCATTTTCGGGGTCGTTCTTTCCACTGATAGCACTGACAAGTCTGTGCGACTTTCGGTTGCGAAGTTACGCAACTTTTTTATATCAAAAAATTGATATCTCTGGAACGGAAGGTCGTAGAGACTCACAACCACGACAGGCGTGTTCAGCGTGGTCGAATTATGTCAGACAGAGCACGTTTCCAAGTTTCTACGACGTTAGGTTCGGGAGATATTCGAGAAAAACGTTAAATGTTTCAGAAACATCTTGTAGTGAACTGTTTAATTGTTTAATGTTTCAGAAACATCCTGTAGTGAACTGTTTAATTGTTTAATGTTTCAGAAACATCTTGTAGTGAACTGTTTAACTGTTAAATGTTTCAGAAACATCCTGTAGTGAACTGTTTAATTGTTTAATGTTTCAGAAACATCTTATAGTGAACTGTTTAACTGTTAAATGTTTCAGAAACATCCTGTAGTGAACTGTTTAATTGTTTAATGTTTCAGAAACATCCTGTAGTGAACTGTTTAATTGTTTAATGTTTCAGAAACATTTATCGGTTAAATTGTTTCAGAAACATCCTGTAGTGAACTGTTTAATTGTTTAATGTTTCAGAAACATCCTGTAGTGAACTGTTTAATTGAACCCAATTAGGGTTAGGGTTAGGGTTAGGGTTAGGGTTTAGGGTTAGGGTTAGGGTTAGGGTTAGGGTTAGGTAAGGGCATGATAACCACGATGATCAAATTGATCATCCTTGATCATCTTCAATAACTCTTTGTGTGAACATGACAGAGCGATGAGACCTTGACGTACACCCGGGGTCGTTCTTTCCACTGATAGCACTGACAAGTCTGTCCGACTTTCGGCTGCAGAGTTACGCGACTTTTTTATATAAAAAAATTGATATCTCTGGAACGGAAGGTCGTAGAGACTCACAACCACGACAGGCGTGTTCAGTGTTCAATTCTGAGTCGACTGGTATAAGTTTGTGTTGACTTTTTTTGGGTCCACTACTATTGGTGTCTGATTAGCATGGAAGGGGGGAGTGATTAGGGTTAGTCAAAATGACAGGTCTGGCTGTCCTTCTATCTAGAGAGGGTTGCATACTTACCACTTGACCAAGTAACAGGTAAGCATAAGGTAAATATATTGGACTCTTTTGTCTGTCATCAGCTATCCCAGGAGCTGTCCAGAATGACTTTATGCAGCATTGCTAACTAGAGCCATTCTGGACAGCTCCTGGAAATCACTGATGAACTCAAGCCACCACGCCACGTCAAGGCAGAGTCCGTGTGGAGGTTGTTTTTTTGTATTTTTTTGTATTTTTTTGTATTTTTTTTGTTGTTTTATTTTTTTGTTATTCACAATCAACTATAGACAGTGTGTGTGTGTGTATATTTGTGTGTGTGTGTGTGCATGTTTGTGGGTTTGTGTGTGTGTGTGTGTGTGTGTGTGTGTGTGTGTGTGCATGTGTGTGTGAGCATGTTTTACGTGTGTGTGTGTGTGTGTGTGTGTGTGTGTGTGTGTCCAAACCACAATCTCAAAACAAAATAAAATGATTAAGTCTGGCTCCCTAGGATACATCAGATACACACTTCACACCTATCAAACAAAGAAAAAAAAAGACATTTTTAGTGTGTTTAGCAATGACCTATGACCTATGACCTTTGACCTTTGACCTATGACCTATGACCTATTCTCTTCCTTTTCAGGCGAAATGCGTTGTAGCTCCTGATTGGAACCTTTATCTCCCTGCACTTGTCCGTGTAGTGCTGGTATGCCACCTTGTTTTTCAGGGTCGTGTCTGTGGGGATGAGTGCCACCTCCTGGGCTGTCCATTGCTTCGATGTATTTTCAGGGTCAGGGTCTCCATTGGCCTCAAGTCATCCTGCAGTTCAACCCCTTGAACATCCTCCTCAAGCTCCTGAGGTGCATCCCATGATTGCTGTGCGCGTCGGAGAACAGGTGGAGTTGGTGGCACTGCGCGGTACGGGATGGCCTCGTGGAGTTTAAAGATGATTACATTGAATACTTTCGGCAGGGTGAACTTTGACAGAATCTGCATTTTCTGCAAGTCACCCTGGGAGAGTATGTGGCTCATCTCTGTAATGAGGTCCCTCAGGTAGTTAAAGTTGACGAAGTCACCGTTCATCACCAAGCCAATACAGGAGAGGAAGGTGACAACCTTTAAATGACTGTTGGGATGCTTTTTCAGTCCAGCTGGAAGGCGAGCAAGGACCTTCGTCATCCATGCCATGCCGTGGTCCCTGTACTTCTCCAGGTTCCTGGAGTATGTCAGGGATCGCCTCTCCAACTCCACACAGACTTGCATTGTTATGCTAACTTCCGCGGAAGCAGGAAAGGGTTCAGTGTCACTTCCGTGGATTTGTACATAATCCGTAAAATTCCACCACACACTCTTTGTGCCCTTGTAGTCCCGGAACTTGAAAGCGGGGAGGAAGTTGAGCTTTGCCTCAACGAAGCCTTGCAAAAGACATTCTTTTACGTCCTTGCCAACCTTCTTGACCAACAAGCGAGCTACGGCAAAGGTGTTTGGCCCTGGAAAACAGTCCTTGACGGAAAGGTCCTCGCAAAGGGTTTCCAGAGGCCAGGCACCTACCAGCCTCCCAGGTGGGGTTGTGGACGTCAGAGCAGACAGGGGTATTCCTTCGTTGCGCTTGTAGAGATCCCCCAGAAGCACTCTGACGAGGGCAGCTCCAGTTACTGATGCCCCTGCATCAAGTGCCTGACACAGAGGAAACAGACGCTCAATGCGCAGCTTTTGCAGGTTGAGTTTGGTCCAGTGATGGAGTGGGGGTGGTGTTTCCTCGGAACTGGCACTTGTATGAGGTGCCAGGCCAAGGAACCCTCTCCGCTTGCTCACGCTCTCATCACTGACAGTACAAGTTCCCAAGGACACACTAAGCTGGAAATCCAGTGGTGAGAGAGGACGCCCATAGAGGATCTCCTCAATTGCAAGCTCACACTGGAACGCCTTCCATGAGGCATCATAGCGTGCCACCCCTACATTTTCCCGATAGAGCTGCGTGAGGGTATCCACCAAGTAACAGAACACATCCCTGAGGATAGAAAGCAGACCCACAGCAGGAGCTTCCTTGAACGGAACAAGGATTGCTCGTTGCTCCAAGAGGCAGACCAATTTTTCCAAATCGAAGTGCTCTGATGGGTCAAGGATACATGGCAGCAGTTCACCCTCAAACCTCAGAACCTGTTCAATCCGGCATCCTAGCTGACCCACCATCCTGTCATGCAGTTCTTTCATGTGCCCCAAGTAATTCCATGCCCGTGAGAGAAGGTCAGTTTGGTATTTTGGATGTGACAACCCACATGTCACAATTGCACCAGTGACAGGATGCTTGTATGGCATCTGCACGTGAGCATGTGGTGAGTCCACATAGAGTTGAAGGAAGGTGAGCTTGCCATATGGCCCCAGAACATCAAGCAATTCCTTGCTCACGTCCATCCCAGTGTTGTCCAGATTACTCTGAAAATTGGTGGCCTCATGGATCCCCAGTGTGGTGAAGAGGGTGCCCCTGAAACCTACAAGGTCTTGTAAACCATACCTTGAAAAAAAGGATATGGGTGTCAGGGTCCTTGGCCTCAATGTTGCAAGCAAAGTGGAAAGACACAGACCTGCAGTCAGATGGGTCAATGATATCTGTAATATCCCACACTTCTGTATCTTTCTGCCCAAACTGATTTAGTAGAAGAGTTACTTTCATAAATGGACAGGCGTTGGACTTCTCAACTGCCTGGTCAATCAAGGACATTATGAAAGTGCAATCTCTCTTCAAGATGTGGAACCTTGTAGTATCCACACTGCTTTGTTTTCTTATGGTGGGCCGACATTTGTCTTTGTCTGAGAGGCTGCGAAGCAACTCCTTGAAGTTTTCGGTGACATCATTGAGGAGCTCTCTTGCCATCAGGGTGTACAGCTCTTTTGTGAGCAACCTAGTGTCTGGGTTAGTACTACATGCTGGGACCACAGTCATCAAGAGATGGTAGCCACCATCTACATAACCAAGTGTATGCCCCACTGCATTTCTCAGGGCAAGGACACCATTTTTGCTGTATTTTGTGAGATCCACATGTTTTTTAATTAAGTTGTAATGTGGATTCAATGATCCAGGGTGAAATTTTGGGAGAAGCAGGTAGTGCAGACCGCCTTGAAGCCCCTGAAGTTTTTGAAATTCCACTACAAGTCCATCAACATCAAAAGAGAACTTCAAAAAAGAAGTGGGGTCAGACACTGTTGTGGAATGTATTGCAAGATTGAAATCAGCATGCAAAAAGTCTGCAACATTTGGTGTCTGTCTAAATGCACGTGAAAGATTGTTAGTGTTGATAACACCAACATCAAGTAGAGCATCTGCAAGAGCCATTTCCCTGTATCTGTACTGGTTGAGTGGCAAAATGCATCTGAGGAGGTTCTACAGCTCTCAAGAGCTTATATAGGCCTCTCCCCAATTCTATATCTCGAGAACGGAAGGTCGTACAGAGTCGGGAGTAAGACTGGCGTGTTCAGCATCCACGAAAACCCCCAATTTGATGTTGGTTCTGAGTCTCTACGACCTTCGGTTCCTGAGATACAGTAATACATTCAGTAATTAATTTAAACTAAACTATCTAAGCCAATCAGAGTTCTTTAATTTGAGAGGTGTCATCAGATTCATCAGGTTGGTTGCTGGGGCCCCCCTGACCTCTAGCAACAGGTTACACATTGGTTGATGTGTAATGTGGCATGAAAGTGAGTTTACATTTGAAATCAAAACAAAGTGATTAGCCACCTTCTGGCGGGAAACATTAGTTCAAAACTCAATATGCTAGGTGACACACACAGTAAGCCATTGTTGTCATTTAAACTGCGCGGAGCTTCTGTCCTCTGCACCCTCTGTCGGGAGATTAACACACACGCACGAACACACACACAACAGCGCCATGCAGCGTCAAAAAGGGTTAGGGTTAGGGTTAGGTTAGGTTAGGTTAGGTTAGGTTAGGTTAGGTTAGGTTAGGTTAGGGTTAGGGTTAGGTAAGGGCATGATAACCACGATGATCAAATTGATCATCCTTAGGGTTAGGGTTAGGGTTAGGGTTAGGGTTAGGGGGTTAGGGTTAGGGTTAGGGTTTAGGGTTAGGGTTAGGGTTAGGGTTAGGGGTTAGGGTTAGGGTTAGGGTTAGGGTTAGGGTTAGGGTTAGGTAAGGGCATGATAACCACGATGATCAAATTGATCATCCTTGATCATCCTCATTAACTCTTTGTGTGAACATGACAGAGCGATGAGACCTTGACGTACCCCCCCATTTTCGGGTTCGTTCTTTCCACTGATAGCACTGACAAGTCTGTGCGACTTTCGGTTGCGAAGTTACGCAACTTTTTTATATCAAAAAATTGATATCTCTGGAACGGAAGGTCGTAGAGACTCACAACCACGACAGGCGTGTTCAGCGTGGTCGAATTATGTCAGACAGAGCACGTTTCCAAGTGTCTACGACGTTCGGTTCAGGAGATATTCGAGAAAAACGTTCGGCTAGGGTTAGGGTTAGGGTTAGGCTTAGGTAAGGGCATGATAACCACGATGATCAAATTGATCATCCTTGATCATCCTCATTAACTCTTTGTGTGAACATGACAGAGCGATGAGACCTTGACGTACCCCCCCATTTTCGGGTTCGTTCTTTCCACTGATAGCACTGACAAGTCTGTGCGACTTTCGGTTGCGAAGTTACGCAACTTTTTTATATCAAAAAATTGATATCTCTGGAACGGAAGGTCGTAGAGACTCACAACCACGACAGGGTTAGGGTTAGGGTTAGGGTTAGGGTTAGGGTTAGGGTTAGGTAAGGGCATGATAACCACGATGATCAAATTGATCATCCTTGATCATCCTCATTAACTCTTTGTGTGAACATGACAGAGCGATGAGACCTTGACGTACCCCCCCATTTTCGGGTTCGTTCTTTCCACTGATAGCACTGACAAGTCTGTGCGACTTTCGGTTGCGAAGTTACGCAACTTTTTTATATCAAAAAATTGATATCTCTGGAACGGAAGGTCGTAGAGACTCACAACCACGACAGGCGTGTTCAGCGTGGTCGAATTATGTCAGACAGAGCACGTTTCCAAGTGTCTACGACGTTCGGTTCAGGAGATATTCGAGAAAAACGTTCGGCTAGGGTTAGGGTTAGGGTTAGGCTTAGGTAAGGGCATGATAACCACGATGATCAAATTGATCATCCTTGATCATCCTCATTAACTCTTTGTGTGAACATGACAGAGCGATGAGACCTTGACGTACCCCCCCATTTTCGGGTTCGTTCTTTCCACTGATAGCACTGACAAGTCTGTGCGACTTTCGGTTGCGAAGTTACGCAACTTTTTTATATCAAAAAATTGATATCTCTGGAACGGAAGGTCGTAGAGACTCACAAACACGACAGGCGTGTTCAGCGTGGTCGAATTATGTCAGACAGAGCACGTTTCCAAGTGTCTACGACGTTCGGTTCAGGAGATATTCGAGAAAAACGTTCGGCTAGGGTTAGGGTTAGGGTTAGGCTTAGGTAAGGGCATGATAACCACGATGATCAAATTGATCATCCTTGATCATCCTCATTAACTCTTTGTGTGAACATGACAGAGCGATGAGACCTTGACGTACCCCCCCATTTTCGGGTTCGTTCTTTCCACTGATAGCACTGACAAGTCTGTGCGACTTTCGGTTGCGAAGTTACGCAACTTTTTTATATCAAAAAATTGATATCTCTGGAACGGAAGGTCGTAGAGACTCACAACCACGACAGGCGTGTTCAGCGTGGTCGAATTATGTCAGACAGAGCACGTTTCCAAGTGTCTACGACGTTCGGTTCAGGAGATATTCGAGAAAAACGTTCGGCTAGGGTTAGGGTTAGGGTTAGGCTTAGGTAAGGGCATGATAACCACGATGATCAAATTGATCATCCTTGATCATCCTCATTAACTCTTTGTGTGAACATGACAGAGCGATGAGACCTTGACGTACCCCCCCATTTTCGGGTTCGTTCTTTCCACTGATAGCACTGACAAGTCTGTGCGACTTTCGGTTGCGAAGTTACGCAACTTTTTTATATCAAAAAATTGATATCTCTGGAACGGAAGGTCGTAGAGACTCACAACCACGACAGGCGTGTTCAGCGTGGTCGAATTATGTCAGACAGAGCACGTTTCCAAGTGTCTACGACGTTCGGTTCAGGAGATATTCGAGAAAAACGTTCGGCTAGGGTTAGGGTTAGGGTTAGGCTTAGGTAAGGGCATGATAACCACGATGATCAAATTGATCATCCTTGATCATCCTCATTAACTCTTTGTGTGAACATGACAGAGCGATGAGACCTTGACGTACCCCCCCATTTTCGGGTCGTTCTTTCCACTGATAGCACTGACAAGTCTGTGCGACTTTCGGTTGCGAAGTTACGCAACTTTTTTATATCAAAAAATTGATATCTCTGGAACGGAAGGTCGTAGAGACTCACAACCACGACAGGCGTGTTCAGCGTGGTCGAATTATGTCAGACAGAGCACGTTTCCAAGTGTCTACGACGTTCGGTTCAGGAGATATTCGAGAAAAACGTTCGGCTAGGGTTAGGGTTAGGGTTAGGCTTAGGTAAGGGCATGATAACCACGATGATCAAATTGATCATCCTTGATCATCCTCATTAACTCTTTGTGTGAACATGACAGAGCGATGAGACCTTGACGTACCCCCCCATTTTCGGGTTCGTTCTTTCCACTGATAGCACTGACAAGTCTGTGCGACTTTCGGTTGCGAAGTTACGCAACTTTTTTATATCAAAAAATTGATATCTCTGGAACGGAAGGTCGTAGAGACTCACAACCACGACAGGCGTGTTCAGCGTGGTCGAATTATGTCAGACAGAGCACGTTTCCAAGTGTCTACGACGTTCGGTTCAGGAGATATTCGAGAAAAACTTTCGGCTAGGGTTAGGGTTAGGGTTAGGCTTAGGTAAGGGCATGATAACCACGATGATCAAATTGATCATCCTTGATCATCCTCATTAACTCTTTGTGTGAACATGACAGAGCGATGAGACCTTGACGTACCCCCCCATTTTCGGGGTCGTTCTTTCCACTGATAGCACTGACAAGTCTGTGCGACTTTCGGTTGCGAAGTTACGCAACTTTTTATATCAAAAAATTGATATCTCTGGAACGGAAGGTCGTAGAGACTCACAACCACGACAGGCGTGTTCAGCGTGGTCGAATTATGTCAGACAGAGCACGTTTTCCAAGTGTCTACGACGTTCGGTTCAGGAGATATTCGAGAAAAACGTTCGGCTAGGGTTAGGGTTAGGGTTAGGCTTAGGTAAGGGCATGATAACCACGATGATCAAATTGATCATCCTTGATCATCCTCATTAACTCTTTGTGTGAACATGACAGAGCGATGAGACCTTGACGTACCCCCCCATTTTCGGGTTCGTTCTTTCCACTGATAGCACTGACAAGTCTGTGCGACTTTCGGTTGCGAAGTTACGCAACTTTTTTATATCAAAAAATTGATATCTCTGGAACGGAAGGTCGTAGAGACTCACAACCACGACAGGCGTGTTCAGCGTGGTCGAATTATGTCAGACAGAGCACGTTTCCAAGTGTCTACGACGTTCGGTTCAGGAGATATTCGAGAAAAACGTTCGGCTAGGGTTAGGGTTAGGGTTAGGCTTAGGTAAGGGCATGATAACCACGATGATCAAATTGATCATCCTTGATCATCCTCATTAACTCTTTGTGTGAACATGACAGAGCGATGAGACCTTGACGTACCCCCCCATTTTCGGGTTCGTTCTTTCCACTGATAGCACTGACAAGTCTGTGCGACTTTCGGTTGCGAAGTTACGCAACTTTTTTATATCAAAAAATTGATATCTCTGGAACGGAAGGTCGTAGAGACTCACAACCACGACAGGCGTGTTCAGCGTGGTCGAATTATGTCAGACAGAGCACGTTTCCAAGTGTCTACGACGTTCGGTTCAGGAGATATTCGAGAAAAACGTTCGGCTAGGGTTAGGGTTAGGGTTAGGCTTAGGTAAGGGCATGATAACCACGATGATCAAATTGATCATCCTTGATCATCCTCATTAACTCTTTGTGTGAACATGACAGAGCGATGAGACCTTGACGTACCCCCCCATTTTCGGGTTCGTTCTTTCCACTGATAGCACTGACAAGTCTGTGCGACTTTCGGTTGCGAAGTTACGCAACTTTTTTATATCAAAAAATTGATATCTCTGGAACGGAAGGTCGTAGAGACTCACAACCACGACAGGCGTGTTCAGCGTGGTCGAATTATGTCAGACAGAGCACGTTTCCAAGTGTCTACGACGTTCGGTTCAGGAGATATTCGAGAAAAACGTTCGGCTAGGGTTAGGGTTAGGGTTAGGCTTAGGTAAGGGCATGATAACCACGATGATCAAATTGATCATCCTTGATCATCCTCATTAACTCTTTGTGTGAACATGACAGAGCGATGAGACCTTGACGTACCCCCCCATTTTCGGGTTCGTTCTTTCCACTGATAGCACTGACAAGTCTGTGCGACTTTCGGTTGCGAAGTTACGCAACTTTTTTATATCAAAAAATTGATATCTCTGGAACGGAAGGTCGTAGAGACTCACAACCACGACAGGCGTGTTCAGCGTGGTCGAATTATGTCAGACAGAGCACGTTTCCAAGTGTCTACGACGTTCGGTTCAGGAGATATTCGAGAAAAACGTTCGGCTAGGGTTAGGGTTAGGGTTAGGCTTAGGTAAGGGCATGATAACCACGATGATCAAATTGATCATCCTTGATCATCCTCATTAACTCTTTGTGTGAACATGACAGAGCGATGAGACCTTGACGTACCCCCCCATTTTCGGGTTCGTTCTTTCCACTGATAGCACTGACAAGTCTGTGCGACTTTCGGTTGCGAAGTTACGCAACTTTTTTATATCAAAAAATTGATATCTCTGGAACGGAAGGTCGTAGAGACTCACAACCACGACAGGCGTGTTCAGCGTGGTCGAATTATGTCAGACAGAGCACGTTTCCAAGTGTCTACGACGTTCGGTTCAGGAGATATTCGAGAAAAACGTTCGGCTAGGGTTAGGGTTAGGGTTAGGCTTAGGTAAGGGCATGATAACCACGATGATCAAATTGATCATCCTTGATCATCCTCATTAACTCTTTGTGTGAACATGACAGAGCGATGAGACCTTGACGTACCCCCCCATTTTCGGGTTCGTTCTTTCCACTGATAGCACTGACAAGTCTGTGCGACTTTCGGTTGCGAAGTTACGCAACTTTTTTATATCAAAAAATTGATATCTCTGGAACGGAAGGTCGTAGAGACTCACAACCACGACAGGCGTGTTCAGCGTGGTCGAATTATGTCAGACAGAGCACGTTTCCAAGTGTCTACGACGTTCGGTTCAGGAGATATTCGAGAAAACGTTCGGCTAGGGTTAGGGTTAGGGTTAGGCTTAGGTAAGGGCATGATAACCACGATGATCAAATTGATCATCCTTGATCATCCTCATTAACTCTTTGTGTGAACATGACAGAGCGATGAGACCTTGACGTACCCCCCCATTTTCGGGTTCGTTCTTTCCACTGATAGCACTGACAAGTCTGTGCGACTTTCGGTTGCGAAGTTACGCAACTTTTTTATATCAAAAAATTGATATCTCTGGAACGGAAGGTCGTAGAGACTCACAACCACGACAGGCGTGTTCAGCGTGGTCGAATTATGTCAGACAGAGCACGTTTCCAAGTGTCTACGACGTTCGGTTCAGGAGATATTCGAGAAAAACGTTCGGCTAGGGTTAGGGTTAGGGTTAGGCTAGGTAAGGGCATGATAACCACGATGATCAAATTGATCATCCTTGATCATCCTCATTAACTCTTTGTGTGAACATGACAGAGCGATGAGACCTTGACGTACCCCCCCATTTTCGGGTTCGTTCTTTCCACTGATAGCACTGACAAGTCTGTGCGACTTTCGGTTGCGAAGTTACGCAACTTTTTTATATCAAAAAATTTATATCTCTGGAACGGAAGGTCGTAGAGACTCACAACCACGACAGGGTTAGGGTTAGGGTTAGGGTTAGGGTTAGGGTTAGGTAAGGGCATGATAACCACGATGATCAAATTGATCATCCTTGATCATCCTCATTAACTCTTTGTGTGAACATGACAGAGCGATGAGACCTGACGTACCCCCCCATTTTCGGGTTCGTTCTTTCCACTGATAGCACTGACAAGTCTGTGCGACTTTCGGTTGCGAAGTTACGCAACTTTTTTATATCAAAAAATTGATATCTCTGGAACGGAAGGTCGTAGAGACTCACAACCACGACAGGGTTAGGGTTAGGGTTAGGGTTAGGGTTAGGTAAGGGCATGATAACCACGATGATCAAATTGATCATCCTTGATCATCCTCATTAACTCTTTGTGTGAACATGACAGAGCGATGAGACCTTGACGTACCCCCCCATTTTCGGGTTCGTTCTTTCCACTGATAGCACTGACAAGTCTGTGCGACTTTCGGTTGCGAAGTTACGCAACTTTTTTATATCAAAAAATTGATATCTCTGGAACGGAAGGTCGTAGAGACTCACAACCACGACAGGCGTGTTCAGCGTGGTTAGGGTTAGGGTTAGGGTTAGGGTTAGGGTTAGGGGATAAAAACTTCATCTGGAAATTTACCCAAGTGGGTTTTGGGCTATATCTTTGGAACGGAATGTCGTAAAGACTCGGGATCAGTTTTATTTAGTATTTGAGGGCTCTCTGAGTACGCTGGTCTTGATCCTGAGTCTCTACAACCTTCCGTTCTCGAGATATGGCACATTTTGCCATTTCCCCGAGTGGAATTGTGTTGTATCTCGGGAACGGAAGGTCGTAGAGACTCAGATTCAAGTCAGGCGTGTTCAGCGTGGCCGAACCCTCTACCTGCTAAGTCTGTTCTGAGATTTATTAGTGATACCTGCCGAGGCCTGAAGGGGAAGCTCGAGACTACGGTGCCTCATCCTCATGAGACTGCCAGAGAGTAGGCATCGTGTCACGAGTCTCACTACAAATATCCCCCTATTCAGGTACAGAAATAAGTATTTCATACTCAAAACGTTCAGATATGTTTACTGAGCTGTTGAGTTCTGTTGTATTAATATGCTGACCTAATGTAGAGTGTTTTGTATGTTTTATTGGCATTGTTCGAGCGTGAAGTGAAACACTGGTTCAAGCTAGTTAGCTGTGTTTGATCTGCCGCTTTAACAGCGCCACAGGATGGCAGAGTGAGAGCGACTCATCGCGTGTGTGTGTGTGTGTGAAGACAGTATGAGCCAGTGAAGTGTATATGTGTGTTTAAAGGTAAAGATGATGCATTTGTGTGTTAATTATAAAACTTGGTTAAGATAAGAAATTGACAGAGGAAATTTAGAGTAATTTATGTCTTATAGGATATTTTTGTTTAATTATTTTTGCTTAGATATTTAATGTTTATTGTTTTATAGACTTGTTTGCAGTAATATTTAATCTGTTATATTGAATTTATCCTGTTTGATAGAAAGAGTGACAGATGTGCATTTGTGAATTTGTTTGTTTATTGTTTGTTTATCTAAAGAAATGTTAAGTAATAGAAGTAATTAATATTGTTAATTTGACTCAGTGTGAAAACAAATGCAAAGCATTATAAATTATAAGAATTTAAGTCACTGTTAATATTGTTTAAGTGAATTAAAGATTCTCATGAGACTGCCAGAGAGTAGGCATCGTGTCACGAGTCTCACTACAAATATTCCCCTATTCAGGACACAACACTTTCAATCCTCCGTGATGTGCTGTGTTTGTTGGTGGATACCCTAACACAACTGTATCGGGACAATGAAGAAGTTGCACATGGAAGGCATTCCAGTCTGAACTAGCACTTGAGGAGATTCTCTATGGGCGTCCTCTGTCACCATTGGATTTCCAAATAAGTGTGTCCTTGGGCACAAGTACAGTGAGTGACAAGAGCCTGAGCCAAAAGAGAGGGTTCCTTGGCCTGGCACCTCATTCAAGTGCAAGTTCTGAGGAAACACCACCCCCACTTCCTCATTGGACCAGAGACAACCTCCAAAAGATGCGCATCGAGCGTCTTTTTCCTCTCTGTCAGACACTTGATGCAGCCCCATCAGTTTCTGGGGCTAATCTTGTCAGAGTGCTTCTTGGGGATCTGTACAAGAGAACACAGAAGTCCCCCTGTCTGACCTGACATCCACAGCCCCACCTGGGAGGCTGATAGGTGCCTGGCCTCTTGACACTCTTTGAGAGGACCTTTCAGTCAAGGACTGTTTCCCAGGGTAAAACACCTTTGCCAGGGCTCACATGTTGGTGAGGAAGGTTGGCAAAGATGTCAAGGAGTGTCTTTTGCAAGGCTTCATTGAGGCAAAAATCATCTTCTTCCCTGCATTCAAATTCCGGGACTACAGGGGCCACCAAGAATGTGTGGTGAAACTTCAAGGACTATGTGCAGATATGTAGCGACATCGAACCTTTCCCAGTTTCCGCCTAAGTTCACATGACTATGCAAGACGAAGTGGAGTTGGAGAGGCGATCCCTTACTTACTCCAGGAACCTGGAAAAGTACAGAGACCATGGCGTGGCATGGATGGAGAAGGTCACTTGAAGGTTGTCATGTTCATCACCTGTGTTGGCTTGGTCATGAATGGTGGCTACGTGGACTTCAACCACCTGAGGTACCTCCTGCAAGACGTGAGCCCCATACTCTCTCAGAGTGACCTGCAGAAGATGCTAATTCTGTTCAAGTTTACCCTGCCGAAGATCTACAATGTCATTGTCTGGAAACTCCATGAGGACATTCCCTACTGTGCAGTGCCGCCAACTCGCACCACAAGCACGGGATGAACCACAGGAGCCCATTATGCCTTGAGGAGGATGTGCAAGAAGTTGAACTGCAGGACGACTTGAGGCCAATGGAGATGTCGCAGGTTTCGCAAATTCGTCAAAGCAATGGACAGCCCAGGAGCTGTCACTCATCCCCACGGACAGGAGCATGAAAATCAAGGTGGCATACCAAGACTACACTGACAAGTGCAGGGAAAAGAAGATTCCCATCAGGAGCTACAATGGGTTAGGGTTAGGGTTAGGGTTAGGGTTAGGTAAGGGCATGATAACCACGATGATAGGGTTAGGGTTAGGGTTAGGGTTAGGGTTAGGGTTAGGGGTTAGGGTTAGGGTTAGGGTTAGGTAAGGGCATGATAACCACGATGATCAAATTGATCATCCTTGATCATCCTCATTAACTCTTTGTGTGAACATGACAGAGCGATGAGACCTTGACGTACCCCCCCATTTTCGGGGTCGTTCTTTCCACTGATAGCACTGACAAGTCTGTGCGACTTTCGGTTGCGAAGTTACGCAACTTTTTTATATCAAAAAATTGATATCTCTGGAATGGAAGGTCGTAGAGACTCACAACCACGACAGGCATGTTCAGCGTGGTCGAATTATGTCAGACAGAGCACGTTTCCAAGTTTCTACGACGTTAGGTTCGGGAGATATTCGAGAAAAACGTTAAATGTTTCAGAAACATCTTGTAGTGAACTGTTTAATTGTTTAATGTTTCAGAAACATCCTGTAGTGAACTGTTTAATTGTTTAATGTTTCAGAAACATCTTGTAGTGAACTGTTTAACTGTTAAATGTTTCAGAAACATCCTGTAGTGAACTGTTTAATTGTTTAATGTTTCAGAAACATCCTGTAGTGAACTGTTTAAATGTTTAAATGTTTCAGAAACATCTTTTAGTGAACTGTTTAATTGTTTAATGTTTCAGAAACATCCTGTAGTGAACTGTTTAACTGTTAAATGTTTCAGAAGCATCCTGTAGTGAACTGTTTAATTGTTTAATGTTTCAGAAACATCCTGTAGTGAACTGTTTAAATGTTTAATGTTTCAGAAACATCTTGTAGTGAACTGTTTAACCGATAAATGTTTCAGAAACATCCTGTAGTGAACTGTTTAATTGTTTAATGTTTCAGAAACATCTTGTAGTGAACTGTTTAATTGTTTAATGTTTCAGAAACATCCTGTAGTGAACTGTTTAACTGTTAAATGTTTCAGAAACATCTTGTAGTGAACTGTTTAATTGTTTAATGTTTCAGAAACATCCTGTAGTGAACTGTTTAATTGTTTAATGTTTCAGAAACATCCTGTAGTGAACTGTTTAATTGAACCCAATTAGGGTTAGGGTTAGGGTTAGGGTTAGGGTTTAGGGTTAGGGTTAGGGTTAGGTAAGGGCATGATAACCACGATGATCAAATTGATCATCCTTGATCATCTTCAATAACTCTTTGTGTGAACATGACAGAGCGATGAGACCTTGACGTACACCCGGGGTCGTTCTTTCCACTGATAGCACTGACAAGTCTGTCCGACTTTCGGCTGCAGAGTTACGCGACTTTTTTATATAAAAAATTGATATCTCTGGAACGGAAGGTCGTAGAGACTCACAACCACGACAGGCGTGTTCAGTGTTCAATTCTGAGTCGACTGGTATAAGTTTGTATTGACTTTTTTTGGGTCCACTACTATTGGTGTCTGATTAGCATGGAAGGGGGAGTGATTAGGGTTAGTCAAAATGACAGGTCTGGCTGTCCTTCTATCAAGAGAGGGTTGCATACTTACCACTTGACCAAGTAACAGGTAAGCATAAGGTAAATATATTGGACTCTTTTGTCTGTCATCAGCTATCCCAGGAGCTGTCCAGAATGACTTTATGCAGCATTGCTAACTAGAGCCATTCTGGACAGCTCCTGGAAATCACTGATGAACTCAAGCCACCACGCCACGTCAAGGCAGAGTCCGTGTGGAGGTTGTTTTTTTGTATTTTTTTGTATTTTTTTGTATTTTTTTTGTTGTTTTATTTTTTTGTTATTCACAATCAACTATAGACAGTGTGTGTGTGTGTATATTTGTGTGTGTGTGTGTGTGCATGTTTGTGGGTTTGTGTGTGTGTGTGTGTGTGTGTGTGTGTGTGTGTGTGTGTGCATGTGTGTGTGAGCATGTTTTACGTGTGTGTGTGTGTGTGTGTGTGTGTGTGTGTGTCCAAACCACAATCTCAAAACAAAATAAAATGATTAAGTCTGGCTCCCTAGGATACATCAGATACACACTTCACACCTATCAAACAAAGAAAAAAAAAGACATTTTTAGTGTGTTTAGCAATGACCTATGACCTATGACCTTTGACCTTTGACCTATGACCTATGACCTATTCTCTTCCTTTTCAGGCGAAATGCGTTGTAGCTCCTGATTGGAACCTTTATCTCCCTGCACTTGTCCGTGTAGTGCTGGTATGCCACCTTGTTTTTCAGGGTCGTGTCTGTGGGGATGAGTGCCACCTCCTGGGCTGTCCATTGCTTCGATGTATTTTCAGGGTCAGGGTCTCCATTGGCCTCAAGTCATCCTGCAGTTCAACCCCTTGAACATCCTCCTCAAGCTCCTGAGGTGCATCCCATGATTGCTGTGCGCGTCGGAGAACAGGTGGAGTTGGTGGCACTGCGCGGTACGGGATGGCCTCGTGGAGTTTAAAGATGATTACATTGAATACTTTCGGCAGGGTGAACTTTGACAGAATCTGCATTTTCTGCAAGTCACCCTGGGAGAGTATGTGGCTCATCTCTGTAATGAGGTCCCTCAGGTAGTTAAAGTTGACGAAGTCACCGTTCATCACCAAGCCAATACAGGAGAGGAAGGTGACAACCTTTAAATGACTGTTGGGATGCTTTTTCAGTCCAGCTGGAAGGCGAGCAAGGACCTTCGTCATCCATGCCATGCCGTGGTCCCTGTAATTCTCCAGGTTCCTGGAGTATGTCAGGGATCGCCTCTCCAACTCCACACAGACTTGCATTGTTATGCTAACTTCCGCGGAAGCAGGAAAGGGTTCAGTGTCACTTCCGTGGATTTGTACATAATCCGTAAAATTCCACCACACACTCTTTGTGCCCTTGTAGTCCCGGAACTTGAAAGCGGGGAGGAAGTTGAGCTTTGCCTCAACGAAGCCTTGCAAAAGACATTCTTTTACGTCCTTGCCAACCTTCTTGACCAACAAGCGAGCTACGGCAAAGGTGTTTGGCCCTGGAAAACAGTCCTTGACGGAAAGGTCCTCGCAAAGGGTTTCCAGAGGCCAGGCACCTACCAGCCTCCCAGGTGGGGTTGTGGACGTCAGAGCAGACAGGGGTATTCCTTCGTTGCGCTTGTAGAGATCCCCCAGAAGCACTCTGACGAGGGCAGCTCCAGTTACTGATGCCCCTGCATCAAGTGCCTGACACAGAGGAAACAGACGCTCAATGCGCAGCTTTTGCAGGTTGAGTTTGGTCCAGTGATGGAGTGGGGGTGGTGTTTCCTCGGAACTGGCACTTGTATGAGGTGCCAGGCCAAGGAACCCTCTCCGCTTGCTCACGCTCTCATCACTGACAGTACAAGTTCCCAAGGACACACTAAGCTGGAAATCCAGTGGTGAGAGAGGACGCCCATAGAGGATCTCCTCAATTGCAAGCTCACACTGGAACGCCTTCCATGAGGCATCATAGCGTGCCACCCCTACATTTTCCCGATAGAGCTGCGTGAGGGTATCCACCAAGTAACAGAACACATCCCTGAGGATAGAAAGCAGACCCACAGCAGGAGCTTCCTTGAACGGAACAAGGATTGCTCGTTGCTCCAAGAGGCAGACCAATTTTTCCAAATCGAAGTGCTCTGATGGGTCAAGGATACATGGCAGCAG